>NC_142543.1:13720000-14020000 GCF_056151865.1 Erythranthe guttata | reverse complement strand
GATCGGGTGAGTGGTTTAAATGGTAAAGTGGAGAAATTGGCTAAGTGGTTCGACCGATTCTTGGAGAGTGTACTTGAGGAGCATAGATCTATCGATGTTGGAGGGACGAGTAAAGATTTTGTGGACATATTGCTCGAAATTCAGCAAGAAAACGAAAAAGACGGAATATCGACGATTGGAGATGATGCTATCAAGGCTATCCTACTTGTAAGAATATATACTCTGTTTCTCACTTTATACCTCTCTATGTTTATATCTGCATTCAGATACATGTAGATTAGTTTAGACAAAAAAAAAAAAAAAAATTGCCTCCTTTGGGAATTTAGACGAAAAAGAACCGTAAATCCGGGAAATTAAATTGGGACGACACACGGCAAAATTAAGGCCCGTTTGGTAGGGTTGTTTGGTCTTAATATATTGCTATAGCCTATAATCAAGAGTCAAGACTAGGGGTGCAAGTTGGAACCGAAGTTCCAATTTCCACCGGTTTCGATTTGAAAAGTTCCGATTTTGGAACAATATTTTTCATTCCGACTTTCGAAATTCGAATTTCCAAATTCTTCCGATTTTTTTTGGATTAGAATTATATATATAAAAAAAATGGAATTTTCGATTTCCGATCCGATTTAATACTGAAAAATTCCGATTTTCTTTCGAAAACTACACCTATAAATAATATATATTATATAATACTTATTTGAAGTTTTTTTATTTTTGTTTTCTGAAACAGTATTTTGATTAAGTTTTGTTTTAAGATTTTGACATATTGAATTGTTTTTAGATGTTTTATTGGATATTATGATGTGGTTTATTAATTTATTTATTTTTGAACTGAAATTTAATAGTTATTAACTTATTAGTTTTACTTTTATTCACGTGGATGCTCTTATTGTTGGAAAATTATGAATTTTTTAGAAAATTTCCGCAAAGTTCTGAAATTTTAAAAATTAGTTGATTTATGATTTTTTTCACCGTAATTCCTAAATTTCCAGGTCTTTTGGATTTAGAATAAATTTTTAGATTCCGAATTTTTTTGAATTAGAATTGATTTTGTACTTTCAAAATTTTTTAAAATTTTTATGAAAAAGATAGTTTTGATCTGATCCATCCGGCTTTCATCTCTAATCGAGACCGATATTTCATTTAGGTTTTCTTGTCGTAGTTTGAAGCCCGACTTTATTTTAGGATCCGGCAACTTATAATGGAATAATTTGCTTATTAAGTAATTAATCACTAATTAAACGAGGCCAAAGGGTATGACATTATCTTATAGGTAAACCTTTTGTTTGAGATTGTGACATGAACTCTATTATTAAGCGAAAAAAATAAGGCTCCATTGCCAGTGAAAGATTCTCCCTAGTAAATTAACAATTCCTTTTTTTTTTTTTTTATGTAATTTTTTTTTATTTAATTGTTTCACTATCTTCCAAATAATTTTTACAGAACATGTTTGCCGATGGAACCGACACAACATATTCTGTGATGGAGTGGACGATGGCCGAACTTCTAAAACATCCAAATACAATGGAAAAATTGCAAAAGGAAGTGAGAGAAGCAGCCGGAAACAAAGAAGAGATAACAGAGGATGATTTAGAGAAACTACACTATCTCAAAGCAGTGTTCAAAGAGTCTCTAAGACTACATGTACCGGTTCCATTGCTCGTCACTCGCGAGTCAACTCAAGACACAAAAGTGATGGGCTACGATGTTACAGCTGGCACACAAGTCATAGTCAACGCTTGGTCGATTGGAAGAGATCCATTGTTGTGGAAAAATCCAGAAGATTTCAACCCCGAAAGATTTCTTGATAACAACATAGATTTCAGGGGTATGCATTTTGAGTTGATTCCATTTGGGGCGGGTCGGAGAGGCTGCCCGGGTATTGCTTATGCAACCGTACTTAATGAGCTTGCAATAGCAAAATTGGTGCACAAATTCAACTTTGATTTGCCCGATCAGGCGAAGAAGAATGATTTGGATGTGTCTGAATCCGCTGGAATAACTGCCCATCTGAAATTTCCTTTGCTTGTAGTCGCGACACATTATACTTGATAGTTTTGTTAGAATTGGAGAATCTTAGGGTCCATGGAAATAAAATCCTTATCTGGTTCACTAATAGTTATCGTTTGATATTTACAACGCATTTTGTTTCCTTCGAAGATCCATGAAGCATGTTTTATTATCATTTCGTACTTTATGGATCTTTGAAGGAACATTTATTAACAACCTAACAATACAATTATTAATAATGGTATTTGAGACAATCTATATCTATATTTATACTCTATACTTGTACCTTTTTTTTTTTTGTTTTTTTTTTTTTTTACTTATAACAATGTGAATAGGTAGGATGTTTCTTCCATTTTTTTTACTTCCCAAAATACCCCATGCAAGAATAAAAGGTCAAATATGTAAATTCATTAACATTATTTACTAATTTATAAATTGTTGATACATTTTATAAGTTATTATAGTCCAATATTAATTAAATTCATCAGTTACGATTTATTGAATAACAAACATTTAAAAAATCATATAAATAAATCATATTAATACATATTTAGCATTTGATACAACATGCAAGGTATACAAACCACTTCACTTTTAATCTTTACAACTTCTTGTTTTTTCTTATTTTTGGCTATTCCTTAGATTTACGACTCTTTTTAATCATGTTCTCTTCACCAAAAATTGGCAAAATTCCTTTTGACATTCACGAAAGTTGTCAAACAATTGTTGGCTACTTATTATTTTTTTTTCTTCCTCGCATAATTTTATTAAGATTTCATGTCTTTGTGGGCATATACATATATTTTTTTATTTTTTATTTTATCTCGGTGGCCTTATTATCTTATACCTTTGTAAATTGGCAACGCAACTTTTATTTGGTACATATGGGCAAGATTCTTCCATTTGCAGGTAACTCCAATTCAAGTCATTGTTCTCAATGAGGGTGAGTGGATTTTGGGAGTTGGAAAATTTCGTTGCCAGGTTACCTTCTTCAACGTTTTTGCACCTGAACTTTTTCCGTTTTTGCACTTTGCCACCTTAACTAAAAAAAGTTGCACGGGTACACCAAAACCTTCATTTTTTACGCACATAACCACCTCAGGCGAATATTCCGGCAAATCTTCTCATATTCCGGCGCACGTGCGTTGCACATGCTTAATGTAAGGATTTTTTGTATTTTCCACTCCAAAAATTTGTGAGCCCTGTTCTTTTCTCTCTTTCTTTCTCCTCTCTCCTCTCTTTCTCTCTCTTTCTTTTTCTCAAACGCACAGTCTTACAAACGAAGCAGCAAAAAAATCCTCCCTTGCCACCAGGTCCCCTTGGGCTTTCAATTCTCGGATATTTGTCATTTTTCGGCAACAATTTTATTTCAAAATTTCTTAGATTTGAGGCACAAATATGGTACAATATTCAGGATTTCTCTTAGGAACAAACTGTGTGTTGTAAAAGAGGTGGTTCGAGATCAAGACTCCATTTTCACTAATCGGGACATTCCTGTTGTAGCAATTGTTGCCACTTATGGTGCAAACGACGTCGTTTTCTCCCAGCTCAATCCACAGTGGCGAGCGATGAGAAATGTATTCGCTCAAGAGATGATGAACATCAAAATTCTCGACTTATTCTATAATGTTCGCAACGACCATGATGAAAAACCCGTCGAAATGGGGCCCTTGATTTTCCGAACCGAACTAAAGGTTATGATGAACATGTTGTGGGGTGGGAAGTTTATAGGTGAAGAGGGTGAAGGAATTGCATCTGAGTTTCTGGTCGTGGCACCAAAGATTGTTGATTTGTTTGGAAAGCCGAATATTTTCGATTTCTTTCCACTTCTTGCTGGGCTTAATATTCAAGGAGTAAAGAAACAGATGAATCATAACCTTTGTGATGAGAAATGTGAATAAATTCTTGCTCATGATGAATTCTTTATGTATTTCTTTTTTACTTTTTTTTGGAGTAATATTTGGAGAAACAGAGCATCAATCTTAAAAATCAGAAATTCTTGACAAAGACAAGGAGTTAAAAAAAGAAATTGTTAACAATGTTCTCCAAGTCAACTTATTAGAGATAAACTAAATTATAGTTCAAAGCAAATTGCAGAAAGCATCAAACTAAATTTCATGAGTAGAAAGATTCAATTATTAGAGAATAAATGTTTGTATGTGTGTGCGTATGAGGGAGAGAGACAAAGAGAGAAGGAAAAATAAAGGGAGAAAAGAACAGGGCCCACAAATTTTTGTATACCGAGTTTTCTTTTCAAAAACAAAACTGAAATTATTGAGTTTTCTAGTTTTCTTTTCAAAATAATGAAAATAAAGAAATAAATATATTCCAAAATTATTGAAATAAAATCATAAAAAAACATAAAGTCAAAAATTTTAAAAAATGAAAAATGCAGATTTGGTGGTTGGTGGAAGTATAATCTTTAAACACGTGTATTTAAATATAAAAGAAATTAAAATGTAAATTTTGAAATTCAAAAGAACATATTATAAAATATTAGGAAAAATATCCAATTTTTAACATAAACTAATATTTATATTTTGTAAATGTAAAACATTAGAAATAACAATATTGTAATAAATTATAGTAAAATAAATAATTATATTGTTATCATATTAATTTCCATGTAGATCATAAATGTAAATAATTTTATTTTATACATAAATGTTTTGAAATAAGGTAAACAAATAAAGAATACAATGTAATAATGTTAATTAAGGGAATAAGTCAAAAAATGAAATAAATGAAATAAATATGGGTTAAAATTGGAGATTTGAAAACATCAATTGTGTACCTTGTCTTTATATATTATATATTATATAGATATAGATTATTCTATTTTATATTCAAAATTCATGTTAAGTGTGGTTTTTTTTCTATAAAATAAGTATTGGATTATTGATTATAAATAGATAGAGAATGTGATTGACAATTTTCATTATGAAATAGCAATTATTGTTACTTTATTTTTTCATATGTTAAGTTTTATTGAAAAAGAATATTTCTAGATTAGCTGCAAGGCGTATAAGTAATTTATTTCAAGGGTACATTAGATATACGCCCCTCATATGGAAAATATATAGGGATAGATCCACCCCTAAAATTCTTTTTTTGAGATATCATTTGGAGAGGCAAAAGTGTTATTGTGCCTTCATATGCAATTTTCCTCCAACCGCATTCAGCATTTTCACCAACTGCATTTAACATTTTGAACCTGTATTTAGTATTTTTGTACTACATATATCACAATTTTTAATTTTAATAATTTTTTTTCATTCATGTATATATATTGTATTTTTTTTTTAATATTATTATTGTAATTTTTATAATTTTTTTTATATTTCAATTTTTTATAATTTGTTTAATTTTTTGTATTTTTTGTATTTATTCAAAATTTGGTAAAATTACTGTTAGAATCCCTTGGATTCTAATTATACGAGAATTAGATGAAACTTGTGCCACAAGTTTACATATACCATGAGCTAAAGAAGGGAAGAGTCCTCGAAACTTTTAATTCTTTTAATTTGTCATTAATTGATTTATAATAGGAATTATTCTTCTAAAGAGTTTCTTTGTATTGAAAATATTATTTCCTACGTGATTAAGAGTTTCCTAACCCTAATGGACTCTGGTTTTCCTTGTTGTACAGTGAATCAAAAAATGTAGGCGAGCATATATACGAGAGCAGCACGGGATCGTGATTATTAGAATCCGTTGGATTCTGACTTCGCAAGGAAACGTGTAAAAGACTTGTTCCATAAGTCTAGATATGTCGTAATATAAGAAGGGAAGTTTCCTTGTGTTTTAATTCTTTATTTTATCATTAATTAATTAATAATGGGAATTATCTTTATACAAGCATAATTATCTTTTTTTTTTATATATTTTATTGTTAGTAATTGGAATTAGATTAGGAAGGAATATCTTGGAGATTTACAATTCTATATTTAATATATCTCTTGTACGTAACTCCTACCTAATAGGTCTCTTTTCTTGTACAGGGAATTTTCAATCTGACAACTATATAAAGGAAAGCTTTAGACGTCTGTTCGTGTGTCTGCTGGAGAGAAAAATATTGCTTTTTCTTTGCTGCTCTTCTAGCGTCTTGTTTATCGAGAGAAGTTCAAGAGAAAATATTTTTTTCCTCTCGTTTTTATTGCTCCATCGTGATACGTGATTTTCATAGAAAATATATCGGCTTCAAGGCTTTGTGGTGAAGACACCAAGATTCAAGGAGTATCACAAGTTTGCTTCTTCTATATAAAAAGAAGATCGGTTCTTCGGGAGAGGGGCTTAAACAGATCTCGGGAGGAGATCGATCCGCCGACTGAGGGATTCAGCGTTGAAGGGAGTTCAACCGTGCGGAGCAAGGGACGTGCTGCAAATTGAAGATTTATAATTCAGCGTAATATACAAGAACGGCGTCAACAAAGAGGGAGTCTTTGTATTTTGATTAAGTCCTATTATTGTATTCGTAAAACTAAAAATTACTAAATTTTATTTGCAGGTCCCCGTGGATGTAGGGTACAATTATATCCGAACCACATTAAAATTTGTGTCTCGTTTATTTATGTTTTTACGAACTGCTTCACGAACTGTTGCAACACTTCACGCAACAGTAACGAAAAACTGAATCTGACACAAATAATTTATATCTGCACGAAATAAATTCTAACAATTGGCATCAAGAGCCTATCACTAGATACACTTAGTGAGATTTTGGGATTTAATTTTTTATGTTTTTGTGCAGAGATATGAATAATCATCGTGAAGGCGCATTCCTACCACCTCTCTTGGGTGAATTGAACTACTCTGATTGGAAAATAAGGATGAAGATGTTCATCAAATCTATTGATGAATGGGCCTGGCGCGCGATTCTAATTGGTTGGACACCTCCTACCTCAATGAATGAGTCACACGAGATCATTCAAACGCCAAAAGAGAAGTGGAGTGATGAAGAAGTACGGATAGCAGATTATAATTCCAAGGCAACCAATGCTATCTTGAGTTGTATCGATGACGATCAATTCAAATTGATATCAATGTGCAAATAAGCAAAGGAGGCATGGGATGTTCTACAAGAGGCCTACGAAGGAACTACTCAGATAAGCGAGTACAAAGAGACTGTCGCTGAAAATGTTGCAACAGTTGGACAGACAGTTCAGAGAGACCTTAGGTATGATAATTTGCATTCAATACATGATAAAAGATCAATTCCGTTAAATCTTGCAGGTGATGATTGGGATTCAGAAAATAACAGCGATGATGACGTGTCAACCTTGGAAGAAATAAAGCAATGCTATGAAAAGATGTACGAAAAATTTCTTCAGGTGTGTGAGTCAAATAAATTCTTAGAAAAAGAGAAGCTTGTCCTAATTGAGGAAAACAAAGTATTGAAGGTACGAATTTCTACTCTTGAACAAAATGTTATTTCTGCTAGTAGAGAAACAGATAGCTTGAAGGCTAAATTTGCTCAAACCCAAGATGTTATTTCTAAGTTTAATACTGGTAGAGTAACTTTGAATGAAATTTTGAACAAAAATCAGCCGAACTACTGTCGTATAGGTATATGGGGTAACCACCTATCTACTGGTGCATCGAAACAGAAAGAAAATCCTAAAAGAAAAACCAATTTTGTTAAGCAATCCACTGTTTCACAGACTGCTGCGACAGTTGCACCAACACAGCCATTTCAAAGAAAATTTTGTGTTCCTACCTGTCATTTTTGTCATGTTCCTGGTCATATACGACCCAGGTGTTTTAAGTACTTGAAAATGGTTAAAAGAATAATGGCCCGCTCACCACTTTCCGCTAAAATTGATCATACTTTTGTGTCGTCTCAAAAACCCAAGATAAAGGTTGATTTAGTGAATAAAACTCAACAAAAAATCTGGGTAAAGAAGTCTGATCTTAATTGTTTATCTGCCATTACTTCTTTGAACTCTTGTGATGATAGTACTAACTGTTCCAACAGTTCTGGTGACAAAGCTAGTTTGGGGAATAAAAAACTTGGTAATCTGAATTGTGATAATTTGTATGCGAAAAATAAGTTTATGAATCCAATTCAGCATTCGAGAACTAAGCTTACTGATATTTGTCATCTTTTCATAAGGGGCTTGGTCGAAAAGGGGGTTGTCTCAATTGATTATGCTGCAACGGAGAATGAATTAACTGATGCTTTTGCAAAAACCCTTGATGCACAGAGATTTGATTCCTTGCGAAAATCGCTGGGAATTTATGTTGCTTAATCTGATGCAGTTGCATGAACTGTTGCAACAGTCTGTGTGTCCAGACTTGCAACTTTTAGTGGTAGGACACTTCATATGTTTTTGCATCTCATATAGGACCTGCATTAAGCATACTGCATATGATTGAGACAAATGTGAATTTGATACTTCATGTTCTTCTAAACTTTGTGGGGGTAGAACTTCACCAATTCCCGAAATGATTACTTAAAAGGCTCCAACTTATTTATTTCTCTGAATAGTCTTGTCATGGTTGGATGTTTTTATAGGGAAAAGCTGCCTCTTTTAATGAGTGAAAGCTACTCTTGAACTACTGTTACTAATATATATATCTACAACCATTTGGTCAGTGAATAGTTCGAAGCCTTTTTGAGTCGAGTCAGTAAATCATGTGGCCGAAAGCTCGCTACACGGCTCAATTAGAAAGCCCAGGGGACTACACATTGCACGGCCAATATAAATTATACATATGGTTAGTGAATAGTTCGAAGCCTAGTTGAGTCGAGCCAGTAAACCACTTGACCGAACACTCACTACAAGGCTCAATTAGAAAGCCCAGTGGACTACACATTGCACGACCACCATAATCTCATTCCTTTTAATTGCTCTGTTTTTCATGGGAAAAAGCTACCATTAGACGCGTGTGTACGCTACCTAATAAGAGCATCTTTGTGTTTGACTTGGGATTATTAAGTTTATTGGTTGCATTGGCAGTCCGATTTTTGGGGATTGCACTTGTCGTAAATGTGAAGATAAATCCCATATGTTTTGTTTGTACATGCAGTATCCTATTCACATATGTCTCTTCACTCATGTTTATTTCTCATGTTTACTTCTTGTTTTGCATTCGGCATTATTTTAAAAAAAAAAAAAAGAGAGAGAGACGTGATTTTTGTTTATGTGCCGGTTAAATTTGATCTTTTGTTGCAACCGGATCTATTGGGCCTACTACTCACATTTCCACGTTTCGTATGAAGTTTGGCAAAGTCTGTAGTCTTTGTTATTTAATGTTGGATTTGATATCATTATCCTTTGATTTTCGCATTGCAATTATCGTGTGGTATTGAGTTGTGAGTTTGTGACTTTGTGTGCACGTTATGTATGGTGATTCTTCTCACTTACTTTCAAGTTTCTCTCTTCGTTTGATCTTTTTGTTAAGTGTTTGAACAGATTGCTTGACACATCAAGATCATTAGTCCATGTTGTTTTATCTATGCATGGTGATTGCCCAGAAAGGGGGAGAAATGAACAGTAACGATGGCATGAACACAGGGGGAGTTCCGACAACTGTTGCGACAGTGCATCAGACAGTTGATGGAACAGTGCAGGAATGCAGGGGGATTTCAGATAACTGTTGAGACAATGCATCATACAGTTGTTGGAATAGTGCAGAAATACAGGACAAATAAGGAGGAATTCATTGTAAAGGGAAGTTGATTCTGCTACTGCATATTTTTTATTGTTCTTTGCTTAATTGAACAGCTGTACACTATCTGCTGAACTGTTTGATAAACTGTTGCAACAGTTTAAATTTGCAGATGTTATTTTGAATTTGCTGACCCTTGTTCATGCATGTATCATATATTTAGGGGGAGTAAATGTTCTGACCAATCAATGCCAAAGGGGGAGAGTGTTAGAATCTCGGTGGGATTCTTAGTCCACAACACCAAGTGGAATTCTGTGGAGATGTGTATTAATATGAGGAACATATTTTCCTTAGTTATCTCATTAGATAATTTGAGAAGAAATAATTTATCTCTCCACACTAACACCTGAACGTGTGTATTCAAAAGAGAAGGAATTTCACTTTTTCTAATATTGTGTTTATTGTCATTAATTGGTTTAGATCTTCACAAGAATGAAGTCATTTACAAGAGGAGCTGCCTAAGGATCATTTACAGGGGCAGAAACACATGCAGGGGGAGCTGAATTCATTGTGAACCACCTGCCGAAGCCACTACTGTGGGAACAGTTGCTGAAACTGTGGCACTCACTATTGCAGCAGTTCATGGCACTCTTGTTGCTGAAAGAGATGGAGATGATGAGCTGTTCCTTTAATGCTGAGGATGATCTTTAGTTTTATTGTTTCCGTCTATCCTCTGATTGTTTTATTTTCAGGTTTTTACTCAACGGGAGAAAATGATTATAATCAATAAACGACAAAGGGGGAGATTGTTAGAATCCCTTGGATTCTAATTATACGAGAATTAGATGAAACTTGTGCCACAAGTTTACATATACCATGAGCTAAAGAAGGGAAGAGTCCTCGAAACTTTTAATTCTTTTAATTTGTCATTAATTGATTTATAATAGGAATTATTCTTCTAAAGAGTTTCTTTGTATTGAAAATATTGTTTCCTACGTGATTAAGAGTTTCCTAACCCTAATGGACTCTGGTTTTCCTTGTTGTACAGTGAATCAAAAAATGTAGGCGAGCATATATACGAGAGCAGCACGGGATCGTGATTAGTAGAATCCGTTGGATTCTGACTTCGCAAGGAAACGTGTAAAAGACTTGTTCCATAAGTCTAGATATGTCGTAATATAAGAAGGGAAGTTTCCTTGTGTTTTAATTCTTTATTTTATCATTAATTAATTAATAATGGGAATTATCTTTATACAAGCATAATTATCTTTTTTTTTTTATATATTTTATTGTTAGTAATTGGAATTAGATTAGGAAGGAATATCTTGGAGATTTACAATTCTATATTTAATATATCTCTTGTACGTAACTCCTACCTAATAGGTCTCTTTTCTTGTACATGGAATTTTCAATCTGACAACTATATAAAGGAAAGCTTTAGACGTCTGTTCGTGTGTCTGCTGGAGAGAAAAATATTGCTTTTTCTTTGCTGCTCTTCTAGCGTCTTGTTTATCGAGAGAAGTTCAAGAGAAAATATTTTTTTCCTCTCGTTTTTATTGCTCCATCGTGATACGTGATTTTCATAGAAAATATATCGGCTTCAAGGCTTTGTGGTGAAGACACCAAGATTCAAGGAGTATCACAAGTTTGCTTCTTCTATATAAAAAGAAGATCGGTTCTTCGGGAGAGGGGCTTAAACAGATCTCGGGAGGAGATCGATCCGCCGACTGAGGGATTCAGCGTTGAAGGGAGTTCAACCGTGCGGAGCAAGGGACGTGCTGCAAATTGAAGATTTATAATTCAGCGTAATATACAAGAACGGCGTCAACAAAGAGGGAGTCTTTGTATTTTGATTAAGTCCTATTATTGTATTCATAAAACTAAAAATTAGTAAATTTTATTTGCAGGTCCCCGTGGATGTAGGGTACAATTGTATCCGAACCACATTAAAATTTGTGTCTCGTTTATTTATGTTTTTACGAACTGCTTCACGAACTGTTACAACACTTCACGCAACAGTAACGAAAAACTGAATCTGACACAAATAATTTGTATCTGCACGAAATAAATTCTAACAATTACTGTACTGAAAGTCTACTAAACATGATTGTATTCATGTACTGTTTTTTTATCCCAAAATTCATCTACACCAACAATAAAAATCACAATTTAGACCTTGATATTGTAAATTAACTAACAAACAAAGATGAGAAAATACTATTACATGTATATATTCTTCAAACATGAACAAGCATTAGTGTACATTAAAAAAGGGGTTTACTATTCATAGTGCGGTTTTTTCCAGCTACAGTGCGAAATAATTCATTTGTCAAAAAACACTTTAACCTTTTACAAAATCCTCTCAACCTCCAAATATTTTGAGGTTGTAGATTGTGATTTGTTTTCGTAAAAATCAGTTAAAAGCCAACGATTATCAAGATGGCCAACATCGATCCCGTAAATGAGTAAAAAATTACGTTTTAGTGTGATTTTTTTCGATTTTCAGTCGTTTCGTGTAGAATATCACGAAATTATTCAAGTCGTTTCGTGGTGTTTTGCACGAAATTAACACCTTATTCATGTTTTCCAGTCATTTCGTGTACAATACTACGAAATTATACGTCTTATTTCGTGTAAAGTCACACGAAACAGCAGTAAACAGTTTTGTTACTCATTTCGTGCAGTACTACACGAAATGTATGCATGCATTTCGTGTACTTTTACACGAAATACCTAGTAATTTTTTTTTTGTGTGTGCAAATATCTAACATTTTTTTTGTATTTACGCAGCCATATGACGACAATTTGTATTTTGATCCCTCGGTTTTGGATCAAAATGAATATGAAGATTTCTCTCACTTCTTCCAAGTTGATATTGTGTTCGGTAGTAGGGAAGAATTAATCAACTGGGCCAAAGCAACTGCAGTTAGTCATTGTCACCGTTTGATTTGTCAGTCTAGAAGGGAGAATGCACAGTACTTGACGTGTGACAAATACGGACATGGCCGACAAACGAATATCGATGTGGAAGATCCTAGAAACACAGGAACAAAAAAATGTGGTTGTCCGTTCAAATTGATTAGCAAAAAGTCAAGGTTTGATGAATTATGGCGGTTGACTGTCAGCGATGGCAGGCATAGTCATCGTCCGGCTTTGTTTCCTCACAGACAAGGTACGACTAGTCGTATAACTCCACAACAGAAAGCAAGAATTAAAGAATTGCGAAATTCTCACGTGAAGCCAATGCTAATCATGGATAGATTGAGGAAAGATGATCCGACGATACAAACCTCTATGAAGCATGTTTACAATGAGTTGGCCAAGATTAAATCTAAGGAAATGGAGGGCATGACTGTTATTCAGTTTATGATGCATAACTTTCAACAAGGCGAGTACTGCATCGCGTCGATAGTGAAACGAGCAACACGAATGTTTGCATGTCTCGAATCTATTAAGTTACTACGGCTATTCCCGTATGTTATATTGATGGACTGCAGATACAAAACCAATAAGTAAGTAAAATTACGATTGTTTAAATTATGATTATTGTGTTTTAATGTCTTGTATTGTTTAAATATGTAAAAACAACATTGTTGTAGGTATGCTATGCCTCTTTTGGAAATAATTGGGATAACTCCAGTTGAGATGAATTTTACAACTGCTGTTGCATTTATGTCGCATGAAGATGCAGACACCTACAATGGACTTTGAATTGTTTAAAAGAGTTGCTAGATGGTGTCGAACCTGATGCGATCTTGACAGACAGGGAGTTGGGTCTTTTGAAAGCACTGTCAAATGTCTTCCCATTTTCGTATCATATGTTGTGTATATTACATATAAACATAAATGTTGAGGCAAATGCGAAGAAATTTATGGGAGGCAACAAAGACCAAGGTCTAATATTCCGACGTGTGCTGTGGGCTAAGCTGGTGAAATCAGAAACCGAAGAAGAGTATCATTACAATTACAATGAAATTGTTGGACGGTATGCAGGGTATCCTAGGCTGATACAATATTTGAATGATACGTGGTTGATATACAAGGAGAAGTTTGTTCGAGCCTATAGCCGCAATGTGTATCATTTTGGCAACACGAGCACCAACAGGTATTACATGTTTTAGTTATTTAAATGATAAAATATTATATAAAAATAATATTTATTTTGTAATTTGATAGTCGTTGTATGATTTGATTGTTGTTGTAATTGGATAGGGTGGAGAGTGCTCATTCTTCAGCGAAGGGTTGGTTAAATGCTTCGACCGGAGGTCTGGATAACGTGCAAGGCAAACTTCGGGACCAAGTTTATAGCCAAATTAGTCAGCTGAAGTGCGATTTTTCATTATCATCCAAGATAAGGAAGAATACTGCAGCATGACCGTGTTTTCAGGGTTTGGTTTGTTATGTTACACATCTGGCATTAGAGAAATTGGATCAAGAGATGGAGTCCCCGGCGATGCAAGATCCGAGTATTTGCACACACTATCTTTGGAATACTCATGGGCTCCCATGCGCGTGCAAAATTGTGCAGAAAATGGAAGATAATGACACGTTCGTCATTTCAGACTTGCATCCATTCTGGAGTACCATGGCAGTTGAGCCTTCGGAGCTACCTGAGTATCAAGTAAACCGCGGGGAGATTGTGGATAGACAGATTGATGACCTGAATTGCAATTTGAAGAAGATGAATTACACGAGTAAAATAAATGACGTGGCCTCATTGCGTGGCATCGTTTATCCGTCTACGTCGCATCTGTCCGAGCCATCATTTGTTAAGACCAAAGGACGACCAAAGAATAACTCGACAAAGAGAGACCCTTCCGGAAGGCAGTATCATATTGATGAGGAGACAATTAAGTCGTCTTGTGGTTCCATGTGTCGCCAAACCTCATCTGGTGCAAAGATTCCTAAAGCAAAGGTTGAGAGAAGCACTGATGGAACGCCTCAATCGAAGATGAAAGGTCGTGGTTCTCGTATTCCCACACAAGAATCTGTTGCCCCTACAATACATGCACATGAAAGAATTGACTTTTATTCTTTCGTGCCCAGATTTATGGTCTGTCTTATTCAATATTATGTTAACGTGATGGCGTATGACAACTGTGGGTACCGGTGCGTTGCTCAAGCCGTGTACGGGGATCAAGAAAGATGGCCGCAAGTGAGAGGGGAGTTGCTTATTGAGTTATACGAGCATGCTAATGTCTACAATTATCTATAGTTATATATAGTGACATAAAGTCTAGATTACTGCAGCATGAATCCGACTTCACAAGGGACTTCACCACATCTTATTCTATGCATATCATAAAAATATATAAAATGCAAAACATGTGACAAAGAAATACGGGTTAACATGCAAGTTAGATTACATGAAAAATACAAAAACAAAACATGATTTTTTTAATTAATTTACTATACTGAAATCGACTACAAATGACTATATATTGTATACTACAAGTTCTATAGCCATGTAAAGTTATATGTATCCATGACTATACATGACAACATATGACTGTATAAGACTACATATAAACTGTATATTCACCTGATCCAAATCACCCATCTAAGTAACCACTACTTAAATTTCTAATACATACAAAAAAAGCTCTCTCACTTTAGGCATTTCGGATCATCTTCAAATAAATGCAAAAAATAAATTACATATCATTTATAACAAAAATGAACAAGATAAGAATAAAAAAAATCAAATAATCTAAAGAAAAAGATTTTAATATTAATTGTTCATTGATCTTTAAAAACATAGTAGATATGGGTTCTTTTTTTTATTTTATAAGAAATAGTAGATCTGGTTTGAGTCATCCCTACAAGATAAGAATCAAACAAAATCAAAAATCAAATTAATCAAAGAAAAAAGATTTTAATATTAATTGTTCACTAGATCTTCAAAAACATAGTAGATCTAAGTTTTTTTTATAAGAAATAGTAAATCCGATTTGAGCCCTCCTTCAACCAAAAAAAAACAAGAAATAAAACAATAACTTAGAAACTATTGCATCAAACAGAAGTAGAAGAGATATAAAATAATTTTAAAACAAACAAACCCTCATCTATAATGTTTTTGGCATCATCGAGTCTACTCGATTTGGACGGGTGATTCAAGGTGGCGATTTGAGGAGCAACAACGGCGGCGCAAGACGGTTGGGGAGCAGTGGCGGCGGGCGGCACAAGACCGTGGGGGAGCAGAGTCGGCGCTCGGATGGTTGTGGAAAGCGAGAGATATAGAGAAAAAGACGAAGAGTGATAGCGAGAGGGAGTATGTTACGTGTTATGGGTCATGTGAGAGGAAGAGAGAGAATGTTAGGAGGATTAAGGTATTCATTGAATTGAAATTAAAAGGGAAAAACAGGTACTTTAAGTTGCCCATGGGGTCTCACAAATTAAGTCAGAATTTGAGTTTTTGACTAGGGCGGAAAAAACCATTGGACCTATCCCTATATATTTTCAAAACTAGGGGTTCACTCATTTATCCTTATTTCAATTATATTTGTAAGCGGTGTATTACACTATTTGAGAATTAGAGTTTTGCCGAGCTGGAGTTTTGGCTGAGGATTTTGGTTGGGTCTAAACCCGCGAATTGAGAATTGGGATTGGGTGTGGAAAGTTTTGATAAGTGGAATTGAGAATTTAAAGTTTTGATTAAATCATTCATCAATATTATATTTTTATTGGTTGATCTATAAAATTCTTATCAATATTATCGGGACATGATTACAAATTCACTATAACTTACTAAAAACGTAATGCAGCATAGACTCAAAATTAATAAAACTCAAAAACATAAACATTCGAATTTTATTCTACAAACCGAGACCTCATATTAGCGAATATCGGTATTTTTATTGATATGAATAAGAATTCGAGTACTACTCGAGGATGAAATACGGGAATTGTTTAAAGGATTCGAGCTTTATTGGTTGTTTTTTCACCCATGGTTGGTCTATAACCACTATTTCATACCTTTGTGGACCTACAATGGTGTTGTCTTTAACTGAAATTATTAGATGGTATAAATCGCTTCGGTATCCAGAGCGTGAAACTGTATGTTGTTTTCCCTTGATAATAGTTATAAACTTCAATGGTGCATCTTCATTCTTATTATACTCTGTCACTGCAAATTTTGCGATAGACACAACTGCCGGATCTTTAAGGTTATGCATCGCCATTAGACCAGTTGGGAGAAATCCTATTTTATTAGAAAGGAGAATACTAAAAGTCAACAAGTATACAAATAAAAATAATTATGATAAGAGTTTCATCTATTGGTATATACTTTTTTTTATTATAATTATCTCAAAATCCAACTTCTAATTATTTAATGCAAACATTATAAAAAAATAAAGAGAAATTAATTGGTAATCATCACTTAGCCTAAGTATATCAGCCAGATGGGCCAGGTGTACAAGTTGTCATGGACATGCGTGAGTTTTTACATGATGCAATTACTCCAATTTCATTTTGACAAATTATCAAATCATTTATTTTTTTAAATGTTGAAAGACTGATTTTTTTTTTCTAATAGAGAGAGAGAGAGAGAGAGAGAGAGAGAGAGAGAGAGAGAGAGAGAGAGAGAGAGAGAGAGAGAGAGAGAGAGAGAGAGAGAGAGTGATAGACGCACATAAACATAATATAGTTAGTTTAGACATCTCTTGAGTCTTGCATATTCTAAATAATATAATAAAATATGATTTATTTTATAAATAGTAATGAATTTGAATATAAAAGCACAAACTTTACTTTTATATATTTCGAAGAGCTTGACTTCCATGGGGTGCTCCTTTCTTTGTGGTCTGTACAATATAGATGCTCTAAATTTTTTGGATCGAACGGTCATTTCAAGTTTAGCTAAGATTATTAGTTTGACTTCATAGCCGGTTTCAACTTCGGCTTTAATCACCGAATACGTTGCATCGAGTACATTCACCAAGTAAAAGCTTTTACCGAACTTCGCATTGCGATATGCCAATGCAAAATTTGCGAGAGCTACCACCTTCGGGAGTTTTAGGTCCCATATCGGCCATTCTCGCACACCACCACCACCACTTGAAGGCGTTGTTGCTTCATTGGTAATAGAAACAACTAATATTAAGAAGAATATCAGTAAGATTGAGCAAGAGATACGCGGCATATTTAATTTGATAGGTAAATTGTGGTGTAATCATTCCATTTTATAGGGGTGCCAAAATTTGAAACTAATGTATTTTGTGCTTTAGATAACATACAGATTAAAGAAAACTTGAATTGATGCTTATCTTGGATTCTCGATGCATAAGTGACAAATATCTTTTTAATTAAAAAATGGCAAATAGCATTTTTGTAACACTTATCTTCTTCTTTATCAAATATTTTATAATTTAATGAATACTAGCCCATATAAGAATCTTCTGTATTCAATGGCCTAATTGTACTGTTAATATGCTGATATTTCTTTTGTTTTTTAGAAACAAATTACTAGAAAATATGCCCGAGGATTGGACCCGGGGCCTGGATATTAGGGGCTATATACAATCAGTACTAGCCCATATTTTTATAACACTTATCTTCTTATTTATGTCACTAGATATTTTATAATTTAATCAGTACTAGCCCTAATAAGAATCTTCTATAATATGTCCGAGGACCCGACTCGGGACTGGATATTAGGGGCTATATGACAAACACCCTTCATTGAACTTTTACTTAATGAGAAATTCATTTTTATTAATTGATATTTGTTATAAATTCCTCTGACTCGAATTATCCAAAATACCCTCATTTTATATTACTGAAAGTTACCATATTATATTATTATGAAAAATCAATTAATTTCTTTTAAATATGCAAATCCCCTCAATATCCTCCATATCACGTCATTTCAGTTTCTATTTGTTTTAATGGGTTTCTTCATTTCAATTCAAAACAAAAATTGGTTATTTTTGTTATTTTTTAATTTTATTTTTTTTTTTCGGTTTTTTATTTTAAATTATTTTGTTCTTATTTATATCATGTTTTTCATTTTGATTTTTTAAGAAATAGTTTTATTTTTATTTTCATTTTTTAATGGTTTTTTTTCTTAATTCTGATTTTTTTAAATGATTTTTTTTTATTTTTTTTTCCATTTTTTTGGAATAAAAAATGTTTTGTTTAATTATTTTTTTATTTCAATTAATTCTTTTTAATATTTAAAAAAAAATCCAGCAGGTTTATCAAAGTGGAATCCACTATAAACTTATCGAAATTCGCTATAAATTTGTTGAAACCCACTATAAATTTGTTGAAACCCACTATAAATTTATCGAAGACAAAGCCTAACATTATGAAAACCACTCTTTATAAACAGCTATATAAATATGAAAATCACTTTGCATATAACAGCTATATAGACATGAAAACCACTTTGTATACACAACTATATAAACATGGAAACCACTATGTATAAACAACTATATAAACATGAAAATCATTTTGTATACACAACTATATAATGTAAACCACTACCGAATTAACCTAATCCACTATGCAGAATTATTAAAAAACACTAGAAAATTAATGTAAACCACTACGGAATTAACCTAATCCACTTTTGCAGACATGACTCCCCTGCTCGTGAAATAAAAGAAAACAAATCAAACAAGTTCATTCGAAATTTTCTTCTTTTAAAGGCAATAACTTAAAATCCACTATAATTTATTAAAAACCACTATAACTTATCGAAATCCACTAGAAAAACAAATGTAATTTACAAGTGCACAAGATCAACAAAAATTAAATCCACTATAACTTATCGAAATCCAATAGAAAAATAAATCAATTCCACTCACTCAATTAATGGATTAAATTATCCATTGCACATCGCAAGAAAATAGAAATGGGACAGAAACTCCATTTAGCTAATACAAATGTACAAAAAAAATTATGAAAAAAAAAACAAAGAAAGAATTCAAACTTAAACGAGCATCTTCTACAAAAGAGATGCAAAGGCTGTGCGGAGAAAAAAAGAGAGGAGATGAAATAGACGATCGAATTGGAGAAAAATGGAGCTAGACAAACAACTGCTTTACATAATTCTAGTTTTGAATTTACATATATTCCCTCTCCCCATTATGTTTTTTGGATTCAACAATCCCAAATAATAAATAAAACCTAATTTGCATATGTCATTACATAGTTGTACGATTCACAAAGCTAGCCAGCACAAAAGTTGGCACATGGATTAGAACAATTTCTTACCTCATAATTAACAGGACAAAATCATATATTTAGAGAATATGCAGTGAACCGATCTTCGTTCTCCCGCTGGTTTGGGCTCATCAATGCAGCCACCACAGGCTGCTGTTATATCCACCTCATGGGTCCTCCACGGGCCTGGCCAGAAGAACTTTGCACCGCAATAGGGGCACCCGAGTATTTTTGGCGGGGAGAAAAGAAAGGCTCGTCGGCGGTGATGAAGAAGATAGAGAGTAGGGCAGCAATATTAAGGAAAAAGCAAGATAAGAAAGAGCTTGTTCAACCGAAAACCCCTAAGATTTGAGCGGCGGCGGCGGAGAATAGAAAAGGGGAAGAATTAGAGAATATATATTTGCCGCTTGGGTTTTTGACAACCGCGTAGAGATCCCGCTGTGAGCGGTGGAGAGAGAGAGAGAGAGAGAGAGAGAGAGAGAGAGGGGAGGCTACCATGGATGGTGAAGAAAGAGGGGCGGAGAGGTTTGGGAGAAATCGAAATGAGAAAAAAAGGAATAGAATGAGTTGGTTCGTCGATATAAGGCTTGGGAGTTTAGATGGAATTATAATTCAATTATTATAAATTAATATTAAATGAGAGTCAAATAAAAAGAAAGGTATAATTCTGAAACTATAATAATTTTTATTAATTAAAAGTGTTTTGGATTCAACTTCAAAATGAAATTTTTTTTTTGGTCTCATTGTAATTGGAGGAGTCTAATGAGGGGGGTTTGTTAAATACTCCCCGAATATTAATTGGAGCATTTTTGCCTGGGATCGGATTCGAGACAATGGAAGGAGTGGACAATACTTACCACTGGGCCAAACAAGATGTTTGGAAATAATACAACAGATTTTAAAAAATACTATGGTGTACTATATACTATGGTATGCTATGCTATGGTATACTACGGTAAACTATGGTGTACTATTCCGAACTCTATCATTCAACAACTCCCAGCCACCGCTAAACCCTAACTTCCAACATCTTCCTGCCACCGTTAAATCTTAATAGCCAACAAATTTGAGCTGCCGCCAAACCCTATCTACAAAAACCTAGTCGTCCACCAGCCCTAGCCGCCGACCAAATTAAACCCTAGCCATCGACCACATTAAACCCTAGCCGCCATAGTCGTTGACCAAATTAAACCCTAGCCGTCGACCAAATTAAACATAGCCGCCATAGCCGCCACCACCCGCCATAGATCTTACCTCCGTCACCATAGTCGTCGTCGCCTCCTGCCTCCATAACTATTCCCTTATTGTCGCCTCCTCCACCGCCATAATTGCGCCATAGTCATCGCCCCCTCAACAATGGAGAGAGAGAGAGAGAGAGAGAGAGAGAGAGAGAGAGAGAGAGAGAGAGAGAGAGAGAGAGAGAGAGAGAGAGAGAGAGAGAGAGAGAGAGAGAGAGAGAGAGAGAGAGAGAGAGAGCGTGACTGAGAGAGAACGAGAGAGAAGAGGGAAGAAATAAGAAAAATAGATCTGAGAGAAACGTGACTGTAGAATTTATGGATTTAGGTTGAGAGAAAATTTGAGATAAAAAAAAAAGTAAAGGATGTGAGTCATATTTGTTTTGTAAAAAGGATTTAGTTCAGAAAAAATATTAAAGTTGTATCTCACATCTAATTATGTTTCCAACAAGGAACCTCTAGCATATTAATCCTTAGTTTTATTAGCTGAATACATCATTATTAAATTTCATTAACAAGAATATTTCATGAAAAAAAAGTGTAGAGGGTATTGAACATTTCACATATATTATAGGAAATATGGGATCAAAAACCATTTAAGAGAAAAAACCAATTAATAAATTTTTTTTTGGGTAATTTGTGAAATTGATAATTTAGTTATGATGCTTAATTATTTCAAGTTTTCAGGGTTTTTTTGGAGTTTTTTGAAAAAAAAAACCCCTCAAATCTTTAATTAACTAAAAGAGACTCAATTTATATTTCTTTATTTGATATAAATTCATACTCTTTCACCTTTTCTCTAATTCCAAAATAATCATTCCATTATTTCTTTCCAACTACTTTCATCCCCATTTTCGTAAAAGGAGGAATTCTATGGTAGTTTCTTTCAATTTTTTTAAGAGGCAAAAATATCCCTTGGCTAAGTCAAACTTTGAAAGACAATTGTGTAATTTAAACTGATTATTAACTATTATAAATTAATAGTTACTTAAAACATTAAATAATTATATTATTAACTATTAGCAAATATAGCATGGACAAGTTTAAACTAATAACATCAACTTTTGTAACAAAAAATCTAGATGCACGTACAATAGCATTAATGAAAAAGATAATATCAACATATCATTTTAAAATCAATTTTAATTATCTTAACATATTGTTCAGTTGAAGAATTTGGTCCTATCACCAAATTTTGACAATCTATGTTTACTAATATAAAGATAATTTATAAACTTCATGATTTTATTTATGCCAGTCACTAATTACTATGACTATAATATGTAAGATTAGAAGTACATGTAATACAAATAGATAAATAAGCTAAATTTATTTAAAAATTAAATTATAATCTTTCATTGAATAAATTTTGCATAATTTAGGAATACTCAATTATTGTTATAGAAAATATAAATATCATTAATTACTAATTAATTTAAAAAGAATTCCAATTTGAAATGATTGTTCAACCAATTCCTAATGTATTTATTAATATTTAATTAATGGCAACTTTATTTAGTCGGGAATTTGTGTAGTTTCCAAGTCTTTAATGTACGTTCATAATAACCCAAGCAATTTTTGTTTAAGAGGGTATTTGGCTAAGCTTATTTTAAACAGTTGATAAGTTCCTACGTCTGATAAAATGTTTTAAGAGCTGATAAGCTGTTACATCTTATTTTTATGATTAATTTTTAGAGCATTTGGATACTTATTTTATTTCGTATTTTTACTTATTATAATATCTTAAATAAAAATATGAAGTAGAGGTAGTTTTTTAAAAGGGGCTGTTGGCGCCAGATTTCCACGAAGGAAGAAATCCGCCTCACTTGGGAAGTAAAGATTGGCTAAAGATTTGTTCCCATGTTTATTTTGGAAATTTAGAGTCCTACCTTTGTAATACTTTAGGACTTAGATTTATTTCCTAGTACTTCATTCTTGTTAGGAATCTTTTATGGTTATCTAGATTAGAACTAGATATTGACTAGGATTCTGTTTCCTAGTTATTCGATTCCTTTGGAAGACAGGTCTTTGGAGGCCCATCTCACGCCTATATAAGGCTCCTCACCTCACAAAGACCGGGACACTATTTTTTGGGAGAAAAATCACTCCGTTGCTTTGAAGAATCGCTGAAACGTTCTGCTGAACAGAACTGTGCCATCGTTGGATGTGTCAACATATACAGATTGGCTGTATAGATCTCTTGGGAGATCAACCGCGTCACTGAAGGGAGTTCAGGCCACAAAGGAGTTCTAGGCACGCGGTGTGGAGCTGCTGTTGGAAGAAACACGAAGTTCGAGTTGTGTACAAGAACGGCATATTACATAAAGAGGGAGTCTTTAGTGTTTTTAATAAGTCCTATTAATGTACACTGTAAATCTGAACTAGTGAAATCGTGTTTGCAGGCCCACGTGGATGTAGGGCACAATTGTGTCTGAACCACATTAATTCTTGTGTTCTGTTTATTTACTTTAAGTAGAATATAACTGTGACAACACAAGATTTACAGTTGTAACTGAATACTGTTTCCACAACTTAACTGTTACAACTTAGATCATCTGATTTCTATAGGCATATAAATCAACAATTGGCATCAAGAGCCTCTCACTAGATATACATAGTGTGTGATTTTGGGAATTTGATTTATTTGCCATTTACTATTCGTAGGTACTATGAGTTCTCATATGGAAGGAGGTTCCACTACTCGCCCACCACTGCTCACAGGAACCAACTACTCCTATTGGAAGACTAAAATGAAGATGTTCATAAAGTCAATGGATGAAGATGCATGGCGAACAGTGTTAACTGGATGGAAGAGACCAGTTGCCACAGATGAGAAAGGGATTGAAACTGAGAAGCATGAGAAAGACTGGAGCAAAGCCGAACAAATTGCAGCAAATATGAATTCCAAGGCCTTGAATGCTATATTCAATGGAATTGATATCAATCAATTCAAGATTGTCTCGGCGTGTGAATGTGCTAAAGAAGCATGGGAGAAACTCCAAACAGCCTACGAGGGAACTGCCTCAGTCAGATTATCCAAACTTCAAATGCTTGCCACCCAGTTCGAAGATCTTCGTATGGAAGAAAATGAGACCGTGAGTGAATTTAATTCCAAATTATGTGACATATCAAACGAAGCTCACGGCCTCGGTGAAACTTATCCTGAAGTTAAACTTGTACGAAAAGTACTCAGATCCATGCCAGACCGATTCGCGTACAAGATCACTGCCATAGAGGAAGCAAGTGATGTGGACTCATTGCGACTTGAGGATCTGATTGGGAATCTACAAACTTTTGAAAACAAGTTAAACATCAGCAGAATGGACAAGGAAAGGAAAATTGCTCTGCAAACTGTATCGGACACCACAACATCTGTGTCTACTGGTCCTATGTCAGCTCTTGAAGTCAAGCTCACAAAATCCATGTCCTTAATAGCAAAAAATTTCGGGAAATTCATCAAGAGAAATGGACATCCTACAAACTCTGAGAGAAAACCTAGGACCTCTACAGACAAGCCAGAAGTCAAAAAGAGAATTCGATGTAGAGAGTGTCATGGTTATGGTCATATCCAAGCAGAATGTGCTAACACTCTGAAAAAACAAGGAAAATCACTTGCCACAACTTGGAGTGATGACACCTCAGAGTCTGATGATGAAAGTGAAGCTAGTGACGATGATACAAACAATGATTTCTGTGGAACTTGCAGAATCACAGAAGCCACACTCGAGGACATCACATGCACAGAACCGCCACATCTCAGGTATGTCACACAGGAAAACGAAAATTACGAAAATCTAAATATGCCTTTTCTGTCCACAGGGAGTGACGAATCAGAAGATGAAGGTGAAGAGTCCATCCAACAATTTCAAACACAATTGGATGATCTCCTGAAGCAATGTCATGAAGTTAGTAATGAAAATAAACTCCTGAAAGAAAGAATCAAAGAACAAGAGGAAGAAAACAAAGGAGTTATCACAAAACTGAATGACAGGATTGATGAACTTGAGATGGAGATTGAAGTCTTTGAAGTGGAACAGGACTTCGCACAAAGAGACATCGACAATCTCAAAGATTTGTTGAAATATTGGCAGGACTATGATGGTGAAAGAGCAAAAAGGGTGAGGAAAAATCTTTTTCCAAACGTACATGCAAATGATCACCAAGATGCTTCACCGCCTGTTAGCACAGTGTTTGATGCCTCTGTCAGTAAGTTAAATCGCAGTGCATTTCTTCCCTCAAATAGATTAGATGAAATCATAAATGCTCATCCTTCCAATTCCAAAAGAATTGGGTTAGGGTATACTGATGGACAATCTAATGCTAACACTGGGTCAAACCAAAAGATCAGATTTGTCAATTCCACATCTTCTTGTGTGAACAACCAAACCTATCCTACTAAGTTTATTCCTATCTGTCACTTCTGTCACAAAATAGGGCATGTCAGGCCTAAATGCTTTAAAAGATGGAAATTGATAAATAAACAGTTAGCATATCAGACATCCAAATCCGCTGCGTGGGTTACTTACTCTCAAAGTAACAACTCTCATAAACAAAGGATGACAAATGATAGTACTAACTGCTGGTCAGCTATTTTATCTTTAAATGCATGTGCTACTAACTCTTGGTATTTTGACAGTGGATGCTCCAAACACATGACAGGTGAAAGGAATTTCTTATCAAATCTGCATAACATGTCTAGTGGACAGGTTACTTTTGGAGATGGAAATAAGGCTTATGTAAAGGGAAAAGGAGACTTAAATGTTGGAGGGTTGCCAAACTTGAACAATGTTCTGTATGTGGAAGGTTTGAAATCAAATCTTCTGAGTGTAAGTCAGTTGTGTGATCTATACGACTCTGTATTGTTCACAAAGCGTAAGTGTGAAGTATTTGATGAAAACAAAAATTGTGTTCTAACTGGATACAGGTCATCAGACAATTGCTACAAAATTGATCAGATTGACAAATCGGATCAATGTCATCACACTTCTTCTGATCTCACTGATCTCTGGCATCGGAAACTAGGTCATTTAAATTTTCATGATCTAATCCGTCTTGTTAATACAGGTTGCGTGAAAGGGATACCCCAACTGAAGACTGACACACCTGAGTCATGTGGTGACTGTCCTCTGGGAAAACAAGTACGGACATCTCACAAGAACACAGATCATGCAGGGACTAGCAGGACCTTGGAACTCATTCACATGGATCTAATGGGACCAATGCAAACCGAGAGCATTGGTGGAAAAAGGTATGTTCTAGTTTGTGTTGATGATTTCTCAAGGTTTACTTGGGTACGCTTCATTAGGGAAAAGTCAGATACCTTTTATGAGTTCAAAACTCTGTGCAAGAAATTGCGAATTGAAAAATTCAGCAATATTGGAAGAATTCGAAGCGATCATGGGAGAGAGTTTGAAAATTCTTCATTCACAAAATTTTGTGATAAACACGGTATCTCCCACGAATTCTCAGCACCAAAGACACCACATCAGAATGGTGTGGTAGAAAGAAAGAACAGAACTCTCCAAGAAATGACTCGCGTAATGCTCATCTCAGCAAGAGTGGCCACAAAGTTCTGGGCTGAAGCTATGAGCACTGCCTGCTACACCATAAACCGTGTACACCTCAGACCAGGTACCAAGAAAACTCCATATGAAGTATGGAAAGGTAAGAAGCCTAACTTAAGTTACTTTCATGTCTTTGGGTGTGAATGTTACATCCTGAACGATAGAGAACAACTCGGTAAGTTCTCTGCAAGAGGAGACAAAGGTACCTTTCTTGGTTACTCTTTAAACAGCAGGGCATATCGCGTTTATAATGAACGTACAATGACTGTTATGGAATCCATTAATGTAACATTTAACGAAGTTTTATCTGCAGAAATGGATGAGGAAGATGTTAATCTTGGAAAAACCATTGTACCAGTACAAACGCCAGGCGTCAGCACAGAGGAAGTGACGGCAGTGAAGGAAAGCACAGAAGGAGTGCCAGCAGCGAAGGAAAGCACAGAAGAAAGAAAAAGACCATCAAAACGAGTTGTAAAAAATCATCCTTCTGAACAGGTGATAGGAGAATTTGATGAAGGTATGAAAACTCGAAATAAGCCCAAAGTTGATTACCAAGAAATGGTCAGGTATGTTTGCTATACTTCTACTATAGAACCAAAAAACATCAAAGAAGCAATTCTTGATGAGTATTGGGTACAAGCTATGCAAGAGGAACTTGAGCAGTTCACTCGACATGAGGTGTGGGAACTTGTTCCACGACCCGACCAGGTAAATGTTATAGGTACAAAATGGGTGTTCAAAAACAAAACGGACGAACTCGGTAATATAACTCGCAACAAAGCCCGTCTTGTTGCTCAAGGATACACCCAAATTGAAGGAGTAGATTTCGATGAAACATTCGCTCCGGTAGCACGTCTTGAGTCAATACGTCTTTTACTCTCAGTTGCTTGTGCTTTAAAGTTTAAACTCTTTCAAATGGATGTAAAAAGTGCGTTTTTAAATGGTCTCTTAAATGAAGAAGTATATGTCGAACAACCAAAAGGTTTCGAAGATCCACTCAAACCTCAACATGTCTATAAACTTAAAAAGGCCTTATACGGTCTCAAACAAGCCCCTCGGGCTTGGTATGAGCGACTTACGACCTTTCTAGTCGAAAAAGGATATAGAAGAGGTGGGGTAGATAAAACACTATTTGTCAAAAATTTTAAAAACGAAATCCTTTTGGCTCAAATCTATGTGGACGATATTGTTTTTGGGTCTACTTCTGACCACAAGAAAGATGAGTTTATCTCTCAAATGTCAAACGAATTTGAAATGAGTATGGTTGGAGAGCTAACTTACTTTCTTGGCTTGCAGGTAAAGCAGATGAAGGATGGAATTTTCATCACACAAAGCAAGTATGCCAAGAATCTGGTAAGTAAATTTGGGTTAGATAATGCAAAACCTCTAAAAACTCCGATGAGTCCTACTGAAAAGTTGGGACGCGACTGTGAGGGCACAGACGTGGATCCCACATTATACAGGAGTATGATTGGAAGTTTACTTTATCTTACTGCCAGTAGACCTGACATTTGTTTCAGTGTAGGAGTATGTGCTAGGTACCAATCAAATCCTAAAGAAAGTCACTTAAGTGCAGTCAAACGCATCATACGATACGTGAGTGGAACTCTTGAACTAGGGATATGGTACTCCAAAGATACTAATACATGTCTTGCAGGATACAGTGATGCTGACTGGGCAGGAGATGTGGATGACATAAAAAGTACTACTGGAGGCTGTTTCTACATGGGAAACAACCTAGTATCTTGGTACAGTAAGAAACAAAACTGCATCTCTTTATCAACAGCTGAATCTGAGTACATAGCTGCAGGTAGTTGTTGCACTCAACTTCTTTGGATGCAACATATGTTGAATGACTATGGCTTTCATGAAAAACTCCTTCATATATTCTGCGATAATGAAAGTGCCATAAATATCTCAAAAAACCCTGTCCAGCATTCTAGAACCAAACACATAGATCTTCGACACCATTTCATCAGGCAATTAGTTGAGCAGAAACGTGTGACTATAGATTATGTGTCCACAGACAATCAATTAGCTGATATTTTTACAAAGCCCCTCGATTTCCTAAGGTTTGATTCCTTGCGTAAAGCGCTTGGGATTTGCCATGTGCACAACTGAATTTTCTATAATAAGTGCAATTAAAGTTTGTGTCCGGATTGCACTTGAATTCTTTAATCGGACATTATATGTGTCACCTACAAATGTGACATCTCTGTTTTTGGACTAGGAATGATTGGAGGTTCATTTTGACTAATTGTTTGTGTGTTAGTTTTTGTGAATTAATTTTTGTTTCCACAGATAACCATGATAGAAGTGTGCTGCCCCCTCTATCGGGAGTGATCAATGACTATGACCTCATTCATCTCAAAGATCATACCTCTATTGGGAGAATTATGCTACCGCATATGCATCTCTGACTTCTATTTAAAAGCTATGTGGATTCTTAAGGAAGTTGCCCTCCTAATGTTTGCTTGAACATCATATCAACAAAAAAAGGGAGGAGAAGAAAAATTAGTTCGAATTCAAAAAAAAAAAAAAAAAAAAAAAAAAAAAAGGGGGTTGGGATGATATTCAAGCATATATTAGGAAATTCTCCTTGAAGTCCACGATCGAATTGCTGTGCTAATCGCATACGCATTCATAACCCTTAAAAATTACCTAAATTATGATTTCTTGAGTATGGTTATGGGGTTATAGTTATATCGTGCATCCAAGAGCTTGCTTGGTGGCCTTCTATTGTGATTCTCTTTACGATTATCTAATTAATTCATGAAAACCAAGCCCTCAACTCTGAATCTTGTGATCTTCTTGATTTTCTTTTCCTTAAAAGTTTTTTTTTTCTTTTAAAATTATAAAAAAAAAAAAAAAAAAAAAAAAAAAATCCTTTTTTTGGGCTTTGTGAATTTTTGGCTCTAGTTGTCTCTGGCCACGTGGCTATAACCATGTCATCTGCCTTCTTTATTTTTTTGATGTTTCGTGTGGAGAATATCTTGCTTGATATTGGTGGCGGATTTTGTGGGATCTTATTCTGATTTGAAAATATCCAGTATCCGAAGAGTCCTCTCTTTTCCTGCCTATTTTCTCGGTCCCTATGCTTTAAATATCCGCCTCTTTTAGGGTTTGCTTCTCACACTTTATTCTTTCTCTTCTTTTCTTCCGCCGTTCCTTTCTTTTTTGTTTTTCTCTGTGTTCTCTATTCACAATGGGCAAGAATCGATCTGCTGAGGGCTCCAAGAAACGACGCCACACTCCATCTGCCTCGCCTGCTGAGAAGAAGTCCAGAAAATCCTCAAAGAAAGTCCGCCCTACTGTTGTGGATGTCTCTCCTGCTCCTGTCACCACAGATCTGGATCCCGTTTCTACTCCAGTGGCTTCACCTTCACCAAGTCTCAAGACTAGTGATGTGCCTGACCCTGTCGACACCGGCGTGACTGCTCTTGACGGCGATAGCCTCTCTGCAACCCCACAAGAAGATCTGCCCTCAGATCCAGAGGTTACCCCCCGCAATGTTGAGTTTCCTGTTCAACTCCGCCGCTCTAATCGAAAACACGAAGGCCCATCTGCCTCCTCTCCTGCCTCCGTGTCTGAAGGTCAACAATCCTCTTCTTCTGAGCCTATTCCTGAGGATGACCCTTTGCGTTCTGAATCCTCTGATTCATCTGTGGGCTCTCAACTCTCTGCTGGTAACTGTTTCTCTCCTCTCTTCTACTCCGTTCTTGCTAAAGAAAATTGGGATAGCATGAGTAAGCGTGCCTGCTCTCCTGAGCGTGTTTTGTCTAGGTCTGTCTTACCTTTGTCTGGGATTTTCCGTCTTCTAAAAACTCAAGGGTTGCTTGGCACTATTGTGAGTGCACAACCTTTTGAACGATCTGTTATTGTTGAGTTTTATGCCAATCTTTCTGATCGCTTTTCTGTTGTGGGGTCTCGTGGGTATGGGAAAGTGTATGTGAGGGGGTCTTTCTATTCTGTGACACCTGCCTTGATTAATGAGTTTTATAAATGTCCAAACGAGGTTTCTTCCAAACCCTCTGTTTCCAAAGACACTCTGGCCTCTGTCCTCACTGCCAAAGTTCTGAAAAAATGGCCTGGTCCAAAGTCGGCTTTTCATGTGTCTAAGCAGACTCAGCTGTACTCAGTCCTCTTTAAAATAGGCATTTCCAACTGGTTTCCCACTACTCACAATGCTACTCTCAATCCCACCCAAGCTGAGTTTTTATGGTGCATCACTCACGACCTCAAGATCAATATTGGTGAATTAATTTTCACTCAGATTGGTGCCTTAGCCAATTCCCGCACCGAGCGTGAGCATCTGCCGTTTCCTTCTCTGATCTACCAGCTTCTGATCAAACAAGGCCTGCCCAGTCGTGATGCCACTTTACTGGACCCTCCTGGCCGTCCAATCACTATCCACGGTAAGGTCCTTTCTGAACATTTTGCTGATCTGCCTCCTGTCGATCCTACTGTTGTTCAGACGGTCCCACGTGTGAAGAAGGCTCCTATAGTGGCTGCCTCTGTTCCCATTGTAGCTGCCTCTATTTCGCCGCCAGTTGATGTGGTCACCAAGGATGAGCTCACTCGTTTTCAGGAGTCTATCCAGGCTCAGCTAGCTCAAGGGTTTGCCTCTATTCAAGATCAGCTGCTTAGGACTTTGGCACATTCTGGTCAGAAAGGGGGAGTAGCAACAACTCCAACTCCTGCGGCTTCCACCAAGACCAAAGATAAAGGCAAAAAACAGGCATCCCTCCTCACTCCTCCACAGCCCAGCTCTCGTGATGAAGATGATTTGTTCTCTGGCTTTAGTTACTAAAGCAGAGATTTATGTTTTTCGTTTTCATGTTTTTTTTTTTCTTAAAAAACTATCTGCTATTACTTCTGGTCTGTAATAGCTAGTATTATTTTCTTTTTGCATCTTTGACTCTATATGTTATCTCTTTATCTGCATTGATAACTATTTTTGAGTTAATTTTGGAGTGATTCTATATCTCTCTTATTTGTCTCACTGCAGGAAATACTTAAGTAGCACTGCTACTGTGCTAACAGTATGTGATATTATGTGCTAACAGTCTGTGATGCAGGGGGAGTGCTAACAGTCTGTGATGCAGGGGGAGTCTTTTCTCTTTCCGTCTTATCTGCAGGAGGAGTTCTTGTTAAACATGGGTTCTGACCAAATCTATGCCAAAGGGGGAGGAGATTGTTGGCGCCAGATTTCCACGAAGGAAGAAATCCGCCTCACTTGGGAAGTAAAGATTGGCTAAAGATTTGTTCCCATGTTTATTTTGGAAATTTAGAGTCCTACCTTTGTAATACTTTAGGACTTAGATTTATTTCCTAGTACTTCATTCTTGTTAGGAATCTTTTATGGTTATCTAGATTAGAACTAGATATTGACTAGGATTATGTTTCCTAGTTATTCGATTCCTTTGGAAGACAGGTCTTTGGAGGCCCATCTCACGCCTATATAAGGCTCCTCACCTCACAAAGACCGGGACACTATTTTTTGGGAGAAAAATCACTCCGTTGCTTTGAAGAATCGCTGAAACGTTCTGCTGAACAGAACTGTGCCATCGTTGGATGTGTCAACATATACAGATTGGCTGTATAGATCTCTTGGGAGATCAACCGCGTCACTGAAGGGAGTTCAGGCCAGAAAGGAGTTCTAGGCACGCGGTGTGGAGCTGCTGTTGGACGAAACACGAAGTTCGAGTTGTGTACAAGAACGGCATATTACATAAAGAGGGAGTCTTTAGTGTTTTTAATAAGTCCTATTAATGTACACTGTAAATCTGAACTAGTGAAATCGTGTTTGCAGGTCCACGTGGATGTAGGGCACAATTGTGTCTGAACCACATTAATTCTTGTGTTCTGTTTATTTACTTTAAGTAGAATATAACTGTGACAACACAAGATTTACAGTTGTAACTGAATACTGTTTCCACAACTTAACTGTTACAACTTAGATCATCTGATTTCTATAGGCATATAAATCAACAGGGGCTATTAGTGAAACCCCCCTCCAACATTTTTTGTACTAAGGATAGGTCCTATCACTTTTCCTTTATTAGAGATAGATCCAGTTGTTCTCTTATTCCAAATACAAATATACCCTCGCTACTTCACTACTCACTACTTTAGCCTTCTTAATTTCTTTTAATTATAATTTTCATTTATGTTATTTATTTTTAAAAAATAATTTTTTAAATATTATTTTTTGAAACAATTATTTAAAAAAAAATATATTTAAATCATTTTTTTTTTAATTTTCTATTTTTGGGTTTTTAAATCAACTATAAATTTTTTGAAAGCAACTATAATTTATCGAAATCAACTACAAATTTATTGAAATCAACTATAATTTTTCAAAATCAACTACAATATTATAGAAATCACCTGTAATTTATCAAAACTAACTACAATATTATCGAAATCAACTACAAAAATATAGCAAAACCAACTACAAAATCAACAAAGATAACTATAATTTATCAAAATAAACTACAAAAAGAATTGCATAAGACTATTTTGTTACTAGAGGTATACGAAGAAAGAACAAAAATTCGCAGATAGGTTGCAAGGGATCCTTACCATGGCCATGTATGCAATTTCTATCCAAAAGAAAGTAAAGGAAACACACACACACACACACACACAAAGACAGAACACGGTAGGGGTGAGCAAGTCGGATCCATCAACAAGTTGAACCCGTCAAACTCGGTAAAAACCGCCCGCTAGGACCTGATGGATAGATCCATCTATAGGATTGGATCCTGAAATGGACAAGATCCGCGGGTTTGGGTCTAAGACGGGTTCAAAAAGAATTAATACCCTTGAATCCCGTCCCGCCCCACTATACAAAACGACATCGTTTTGTATATATTATGTAGTATAATAAATTAATATAATACATGAATAAAATCTCTTACATGTCAAAACTTATATCTATAACGACGACATCGTCTTGTTTTATCTATGATTAGCTATTTTATTTTAGACCTTGTCTTATAACGGTTTGAATTTAGTTCCTCTTTTTTGGATTTATGGTTAAAACGTATTAATTTTGATTTACTCGTGATATTCATCATTGATGTATTTCAGATTGTTTCAATTTAAATTTTTACGCTTGGTCCTTCATTTTAATTTCTAAATAATTTTTCGTAAAACTTATAAATTATTAAAGAAAATAGCTTTTTTAAATTACGACGGGTTTCAACTCGTGAAAGTTGGGTTCTACTTTAAACCCGCAATAGACCCGTCGAAAACCCATACGCTTGGTTCTTTAAATTCAAGAACCGTTGGTTGACTGGACGATCGCGGGTTTTGCTAGACCCCTAGAACACGGGGACTTGAACAACAGGAATGAACATTCTACAAACTAGGTGGAAACAGTTTGTAAACTCGTTCTCAGAATCACCAATCCAAGTCAAATTCCGCACAATTTTGCCCTAACCGTTCCCAAATCGTGCTCATTTTTTTTGGCTAGGGTTCGGCGGCTTGAGCGGTGGCTAGAAGAGCGATAAGTGGGAGGGGTTTGAAGTTTCTCCTCCCAGTTGGCCTCGCCCGAGTAAACAGCGCCGCCGCGTTCCACCTTGATGCCTGCATATCTCTCCTCGGCCCGCAATTGTTTGTATGTGGAGATGGTTAGCAATTTATTCGCGTCAGATTTAATTTCTTTTACCGTCGGCTTCCTCGATCTCCTTGGCTGCCGCCCGCTGTCTTTTACTCGGTCGTTGCCTCAGCCGCCATGGAAGAAGAAACGTCGGAAACAGAAGAAGATAGAAGAGTGTGGAATGAGAAATACACGTTTGCTATAAAATGGGCGTTGATAGGGTTGACCAGGAATAATTTACGTATAACGAATAATAATTGGTTTAATGTCTGCTTAAATTGTCAACTTAATACTTAAATTGTCAAAGTTAGTGGGGTTTCACTAAAAATGAAAAAAAAGGCTGGATTCATCATGATTTAACCCTATGAATGGGGTGCTGTTAAGTATATATTTTTACACTTTATCGTACCTTTTTATTTGAGCTTTTGGTGTGATTTAACGATAATTGGTGCTTAAAAAGTTGATTTATTGTATTTATACCTAAAATACAATAAATCAACTTTTTAAGCACCAATTGTCGTTGTAGTATAGTGGTAAGTATTCCCGCCTGTCACGCGGGTGACCCGGGTTCGATCCCCGGCAACGGCGCCAAAAACTTGTTGACAAGTAGTAAAAGTGGACTCGTGAGAGTCGGATGTCGATCCCACAGGGAATACTCCTAACAACTATGATTTTTATCCAGCCTACGCAAGTTTGTCAAATTAAATCAATTAAACAATTAAACTTCAAACAAATTATGAATAAAACATTAACTAACAAGTCTTGTAAATGGCTACCTAAGGTAATATTTGTATGTCTACGACACCACAAGCAATTGACACGCTCATCCGGTGAAAACTACTCGAAGGTTGTTTGTCAAATTAAATCAATTAAACAATTAAACTTCAAACAAATTATGAATAAAACGTTAACTAACAAGTCTCGTAAATGGCTACCTAAGGTAATATCTGTATGTCTACGACACCACAAGCAATTGACACGCTCATCCGGTGAAAACTACTCGAAGGTTCTTATACTTACCGTCTAATTATCAAAATAGCTCTGTCGAGTCAATCCCAATAATCACAGATAAAGCACATAAATTGATCAAGTTCATGCACTAACAATCATAACAAGTATAAGAAATAATCATAAAATCATAATTGCATAATCTCAAGAAAACGGGTTCAGAATCCCCACATAGGGTTCCAATAAAATCCTAGATTAAAAACTTAGCTACTCATAACGAAAAACATAATAAAAGTAATAAAAATCATAGATTCAAGAAAAGATAGGTGAAAGAAGAATTTTGATGAAGATTCGTCAGGTCTTCGTCTTCGTTCTTCCGTTCTCTTGCTCCTCTCGCTCCAAGGTTGTGTCCAAAGTCTTCTAATTCGTGCTTGGTTTGTGCTTAAATAGATGTCCCAACTTGGTAGATGATTTTAGGTTTCCTTGTGTGATTAAAAGTCCAAAATTGTCTCCAGCGTGTGTTGGCACGGCCGCGCGAAAATCAGTGCAATTCTCACACGGCCGCGCGAGAATCGCCGAAACCTTCTGTCCAATTTCTGCATTTGGCACGGCCGTCCCATTTTTAGGTGTAAATTTGGGACGACCGTCCCGTGCCAATTTCTTCATATTTTTTATTATTTCACTTTTGGCCCATATTTTCTCCAAAATTGCAGTTTTGACCCCAAACTTTTCCAATTCTTCAATTTATACCTAAAATACAATAAATCAACTTTTTAAGCACCAATTATCGTTAAATCACACCAAAAGCTCAAATAAAAAGGTACGATAAAGTGTAAAAATATATACTTAACAGGTGCCTAAAACAACCATTAAACCCCACATCGGCGGAGGCAAAAGCAGCTCTTTTGGCCATGGAAATGGCATGTGAAAATAATTGGCAGCGAGTTATCCTTGAAGGCGATTCATTGGTGGTCATTACAGCTATTCAGTGCAACTCGGGGTCACGAGCAGATTATGGTCATATTATTGATGATATTCAGCAATTGGGAAAGACTTGTGTCGAGTTTAAAGCTCAACATATTTGTAGGGAAGGGAATCGAGTGGCACATGAAATAGCAACGTTGTCAAAATATGAATCGTATAGTTGGGCTGAGTTACCTACTAAGATCCAGTCATATGTATCTTCTGAGATGTTTTAATGAAATCTAATGCGTTTTTTTGGTCTCAAAAAAAAAAAAACCCCATGAATGGGGGTTTCGCTATTAATCCATTTTTAAATAATCTTATTTGCTCTCCAGAAGTTTATTTTAAAAAAAAAATAAGATTTTTTTTTGAAATTTAACAAAAACATTGGAAGACTCTAAAACATCTTATAAACTCTAAAACATCTTATAAGATTCTAACATCTTATAGGCTTAGTCAAACACCCTCTAAATCTTCCGGCATAAAAGACAAAATAACATATGTTTTTCTAATCTATTTTATTGGAAAATTCTAGAAATAACAAAAAATAAGGTTACGCCATAATCCACCACGGCACCACTGATACGCGTAAAACCTACGTATGAATAACCGCAAGTGTACAGTAACGCGTTTTGTAGAATAGTGAATTCCAGATATCGATCCACATGGAATTAAGTTCCTAAATTTACCAAGCACCTTAATTATAGTATCCTAAACTTTATCTAGACGAACGAAATAATGGGAGATGAAATGAAGCCAAAAGGAAACAAAAATAAAAACAACGGTCCGCTAGGACAAACGAGGAATTCCGACGTGTGATGGCTTCTAGGGTAAAATCCACCAGTGTACTATCGATAAAGATCTACAAATCCGAATCTAAATGTCAATTCTATATTCGCTAACCCAGACACTAAAATAGCCTAACCCCCGTCTCCAGTGTAGTTAGAGTCTACCCACAGGTCCGACGTCTCCGTTCAGAACCTGATATTAAGAGAGCATTTAAGTCAAGTCCTTAAGGGCTACCCGAGGAGCATCACGTCTTCATTTCCACAACACGAGCTATGTTTTCCTAAAATCAAACGAGAAATCCTCTCTCGAGTTCATCCCCATTTAGAATCAATTCAACTGTTGGCCAAATAATCGAAAGCATTTAATACAGAAAAACATAAACAGAATCAACGAACAACAAATAGATCACAGATCTAGAAATCAAAATCAATATATACAAGGTTTCATTTACCTAAAAGAAAATGCTTAGTTCATTACAAACATAGCATCAAAATGAAGAACACGATAAATCATAAACTAAACGTAAAGAAAAGCTTATGAAAAACCCGAGTCGAAACCCTCGTCGAAGCTTCCCACGAAGAAATGGCGAGAACCGAAGAGAAAACCGAAGAAAAGGGTCGAGATATCGTCGAGAGGTTGAAAAATGAAAGGAGACCTTCTATTTATAGTGAGGAATCAAAGAAAAATATCTAGTCTCGATTTCTGTTCCCAGATCGCGATCTGGGCTTCTTGGATCGCGATCTGGAAGCCTCGAAAACTGCGCGCCGCCATCCCTGATCGCGATCCAAGAATTGCGGATCGCGATCTGCCCCAATTATTCGCTGCTACTGGAATTTGCCACCAGATCGCGATCCGGTGGTTCTGGATCGCGATCTGGCCTCTACATCAACTTCAAAAACCGTTTTCACCCTATTTAGCCCGAATTTGACAATTGTGCATTCATGAAAGTTGTAGATCATGCAGTTAGCTTTCGAAGGCCACTTGAATCAGCTCAATCGGAGGTTGCATGAGAAAGTTATGCATGAAATACCAAACACTGATGCAATCCGCGAGAATGCACTTTTGCACGTGTTTGGTTTGGTTCTCGGCTTCGCTTCCAAAATCGTCTCGAATCGGCAAAAATAGCTTATCTTTACCTAAAATATAAATAAAACAAAAACAACATAATATATACAAATAAAGCCGAAAACTCGGACGAACGAAGACCAAAACTCGAAGAATTGATAAGTGAAAATCATGCAAAATGAACACCTATCACACCCTCAAACTTAGATCTTTACTCGTCCCGAGTAAATCAAAACAAGACAACAACATAAAAGAAAAAAAAAAACAAACTAAATCTAGGCCACTAACGTAGGGAATCACGATTGCATTTAGCATATGCAACAAGCCTTTGAACCCCTGGGTACCCCCAAAGGACGAGTTGTGTCTCGTGAGGGTTTTCCGACATCACACCCACAAAGTTGCCGGATTAGTCAAAGCATTGCAATTAATTTCAAAGATAAAACGAGCTAGATAACCTAAAATCTCAGAATGGCATACGTCTTCATATATTCGACTTTCCCACCGACGCAATTAGTTGTTTCTACACCAAAATGAAATAAAGACTCAAGAATCCGTAATTAAACAATAAACACAATCATCGAGGGTTTTGAGTAGAAACGTGGACGAAAAGTAAGTTTTGATTCTGAAATTCAAAAATTTCAATTGGCCATAAGTAGGTCAATTTATTCAATAGAAAAATGACGACAACAACAACTTTTTTGGTGATTTTCATCACAACTTTTACTTTTTCCATTTTTTTGAAACGGGAATAATCGTGACTCGTGCAAGGCTCAATACCACTGTGTTATCTCTCTGACCCATGTATCGAACTTAAGTCCAAGAAACCCCCAAGCTTGACAACTCGAGAGACTAGGCGACGAGGTGCACCCAACGAGTTAAGCTCGAGTCAGAAAGGCTGGAAATCAGAGCGTGAATCACAACAATACCATATATTTTTTGTTTTTCTCTTTTTTTTTTTAAACATAATAACATAAAATAAAAACGTAAAGACCATTGATAGAACTTTTAGCCAACTACTCGAACTGTGAACACATAATTCAATTCTAACTCGCCCCCCAAACCTCAGACTATTATACCCCTCAGAGAAGTGCGCTCAAGCATAATTAGAAAGGATTCGAAAGGTTATCCACAAAAGTTGCAAAAACGCAGTCGGAAGGTTCATCTATTATTAGCCGGTTATGCACAATTTTAATTTTAAAATCAACTAGCCAGTCCACTAATTCATCAATTGCTTTGCTTCAATAGAATCCGGAAATGCAACTTACACTCGATCTTAAATGAGATGCATGTGAAAAACATAACACAATTACGGAAATCGAAATACATAAACGAAACTAAATTATATGATACGCATGCAAAAGACCAAATCAAAATAAGCTAAACTCACCCCCAAACTTAAATCGTGCATTGCCCTCAATGCGAAAAATAAAAGATATGAGAAAGAAATACGTTCTGAACAGTCGTGCCGCAGATTGATCAGTGTTCTACGGTTGCGAAAGTGTTCTTTGGTTGCACGGGGTGCCGTGAATTTTGGCACCGAGGGCGAATTGCCGGAGTTGTCTAAACTTCCCGACTTCTTACTCTTGTTTCCTTGGGGACGAGATACCGGCAAAAATCAAGAAAAAATGGGTGAAATTAAACTTTAAACCAAAAAAATGCAAAAAGGACTAAAACAAAGAAAATAAATGACGATAAATAAATAATGGGTTGCCTCCCATTCAGCGCCTGTTTTACTGTCGACGGCTCGACACAGTTTGGACGGATTATGTCCAATCCAAAGCCTTGTAGATTGCGCATCCATCCGTCAGTATTGATACATACTTTGCAATCATATCATGGATTAGATTGCAATCTTGTACTGACCATCCCAACCCATGGTACTTTTCATTTTCTTGGGAAATCAGTCGGTAGGAAACTTGGATCGCGATCTGGCAGTCTCGAAAACTGCGCACCGCCTTCCCAGATCGCGATCCAAGAAGTGCGGATCGCGTTCTGCCCCAATTCTTCGCTGCTACTGGAATTTGCCACCTGATCGCGATCCGGTGTTTCTGGATCGCGATCTGGCCTCTGCATCAACTTCAAACACTGTTTTCACCCTTGTTTAGCCCGAATTGGACAATTGTGCATTTCACAAAAGTTGTAGATCTTGCAGTCAGCTTTCTAAGGTCACTTGAATCAGATCAATCGGAGGTCTGAGAAAGTTATGCTTGAAATACCAAACACTGTCGCAATCCGGGAGAATGCACTTATTCACGTGTTTGGTTTGGTTCTCGGCTTCTCTTCCAAAATCGTCTCGAATTGGCAAAAATAGCTTATCTTTACCTAAAATATAAATAAAACAAAAATAACATAATATATACAAATAAAGTCGAAAACTCGAACGAACGAAGACCTAAACTCGAAGAATTGATAAGTGAAAATCATGCAAAATGAACACTTATCAACTACCACCTAGCTACGATCATAAAATGTCGAGAATTGGACAAGAACCTCCGGTGGCCACATAGCATCTTACGTCAATTTGTTAAGAGATAGCTCTTTGCATTTCGGGCTTCAATAATGTCCAGCAATGTCGATATGCACGGTGACCGGAAGAAATTTGATAATTATTATAAATAACTCAAGTAACACTTATTTAGTAGTTATTCATTATTTTACCTTTTTATGTTGGCTTCTATTTGTTATATCTTCTTTTCTTGGGTGACTGATTTTGGCTTCAAATTTTCTAGATCACATGAGTATTTGTTAACAACAACAAATACAATACACATGAGGGTGGACTCAAATTGCAAATTTGGATGCAAGTTCTCGAAATTTCAGTACTTACAATTTTAATCGATAAATTTGACGAGTTTCCGTTATATTGATTCTTCAATTATTGAGGATTTTTTATATTAATTTCGGAAGGTTTAATTCCTGTTTCTCCCTCGAGATGTAGCATTTTGGCACTTTGCATTGGCAAAAAATAATTTAATATCACTTCACCCCAACATAAGTTTTAAGGTTAATGAAGATATTTTCATCTTTTAGTAGCATTTATAAATGAAAATTTTCTTTTATGTGATAAATATAATTAAAATAATGGAATTCCGATAAATAAATTACAAATTTATTGGACATGTACCTCGTTTATTGGAATTCGTAAATAAAATGATGATTTTTTTTGTATGAAACGGATTTTTTTATGTAATTTGGTGAAACAAATAGTTGAAGGGTGGAAAAAATAAAAAATTAATATTTTGCACCAAGAAAATAAATATTTTTGTATGGGTGTATTCACGGATGCCATTTTCATCTTTAGTGTCAAGTTAAATTGTAGTTCTTCCCAACATTCAACCATTTTCTCCTTATTTTACTTGAAAATTTCCGCAAATATCTTTATTTGCCAAAGATCTTCCAAACAAATAATTTACTTCGAGAATTTTGCTAAAATATCAATTGGAGTGCAATGTGAATGATTAGTTATCTTTTGAAAGTGTAGAGGGCTATTATTTTTTTATGGGGGTGCAAAGTGACAAATGCTATATTTTGAGAGAGCAGAGTTGTAAAATTTTCTTAAAATTTCAATAAATTTGGCTGACATTTTAGAATTTAGAGTTAACATTTACCTCTCTGCAAATATTGTGAATTTACTCATTTCTTGATTTATAATTTCATTCTTTCTTTTTGGGTTATGAATATGATCACAAGTGGGTGGTATTATATCACAAAAAAATGAAGAAATTTTGTATAAAAAATAATCATGCATGCCAGTGAAAGCATTACTACAATCATATTTACCAAAAAAAAAAAAGTTATTTCACTCACTTAAATTTAGTTGACCGAAATTTAGCAAGAAAAAAGAATGAAAAAGAAAAGAAGTGTAAGGGCAATGGATCAATGAAATCCCTGTTCTTGCATATTTTTGAAAAGTTTTCTTGCTTACTATGAAAATGAGAAGTCTTATTTACTTATAAATTAGAAAAATCAGTGTATTGACTCTGCTTCTATTCCAAGTCCACATTGTTTCAGTGGAGCAATTGAACAACCAAAATTGTTTCATACATTTTAAAAAATTTAAACTTAGTCCCCAAATTGTAAGATTATTATTAAAATAAGGAGATATATTAATAACTTACACTTTCACCCCTCAATTGGGATTTTCTTCATTGTTTCACCATTTCACAATTTGAAAGGTTTTTTTAGGTGTTGTTGCAATATTAATATTGTGATATAATTTTTGGAGTTCACTTCAAGGTTTGAAAACAAAAATCAAGATAATGAAAATTAAAGATGGTAAATGGAATCATGAATGCAAATACAAGGCAGAAGCTGATGCTTTCGGTTCGACGAGGGCGTCAAACACCGTTGGTGGGGGAGGTCTGTTACCCCTCAGTCGGTGCCATCGGCTATAACTCAAGTGTCGCCAAGTCATGGCCGAGAAACGATGTCAAGCGAGGGTTGGCACAAGATAGCCACTCAATCGGGCAATGAGTGGTCGAGTGTTGGGCAAGCACATGGGGTGTTTGTCCGAGAAAAAAATGGAACAGACTGATTTAAGTGGGAACAGTGATCGAAAGTACTTGGCTGATAGCACAAGTGAGTACCGGTAATACTCGGCGTTCGGCACGGGCGTGTCTCGGCAAATGGCATGAGTAATTCTCGATAAGACTTGTGACTGGTACGAGCGTTGCTCGGTAGCCAATGCGAACAAGTGTGGGCAATAATCGGCATGTGGCCAAGAACTTGGGAAAGCGAGCGTTCGGAGGAAATTGACATCAACTTCACAAGTGTGGGTAAGTTAGCACGACCGGTTGGCAAGTCAAGGAAGGCAACCCAATGAGCGGGTGTGCTGATGACTGTGTAGGGAAAGAACTCGCAAGTGATTGACAACGCAAGCAAAGTGTGCGGGCAAGGCAATGCAGGGTGCTGCCTAGCAACCGACCGGGTTGTTTGGTGCCCGCGCCCAAGCAAGGTAGGCGTCCGACAATTCACTAGCTGGGTGGTTTTTGAGGGAAGTTGATGATCGGTTGAGGCTTGGAAAGCATGCGGAACTACCCCTTATTACTTGTAATAGTTAGCCAAGTGTCAGGCATGTGTGCCGCCAAGTATCCCTAGGTAGTTTAATTTGTAAGCTACCTTTTTCCTTATACTTATAGGGAGATGAGTGCACAAATCCGACCCATCTAGTATTCGAGAGTTCTGATTGGAATTGTGGGTATTCTGACTGAGGATTTTCTGTATGCACCTTCGTCTCCTCTGTATTCGTTGTTAGGAAATAAATATTAAGGTTGGAAGATCGTATTTGTGTGTTGTTTTCTGCTGCATACTCTTGTTTATGTTTACGTTGGCTTAAAAGACTTTGTATGTGTGCGTTTGTGTGAACAGAATCGAGAGCAAGGCTAACTCATCTTGCGAGGAGATCAGGCCGCACGGGTGAAAATTTCTTGAGTAAAGAAACCCTGTGACAATTACCATGATGGGGGTTCCGGTGAAGATGCTGATTTTTTTTTTCATAGAATACACGAGCAGATGGAGAAGAATTAGAAGAAAAACAAGAGCTAGTTGATCAATTTGATCCCAAATCTGATACAAAATACCAAAGACGTGAATCCAAGAAGAAAAAGCCGCATTCAAAACGCTATCAAATTCCAACAACCCATCGTCAAACTCGTTTTTGTGCTAATATCTTGGGTTATTCTCAAGATATTTGGAAAATTTTGAGCAAAGCATGTAAATTTCTTTGAGTTTTCATTTTGAAACGATGAAGAAAAGAAGAACCAAAATCTCGTCTAGAAGACTGGGGATTTCAGCGTGAGTTTTTCTATAATTCCACTAGCAGCCTTTGGATGTGGGCATTTTGCTAATTGAGGAACTACCGATCAGTTGTAACTGGGGCCTATTTCCTATTTCTGCATTTTTTTTTTCCTAGGCTTAGTTTTTTTATTTTTTCGCCTTTTCACCTGTTGAGTGTAGATTTTACACTCAATACGTTTACTTTACGTGGATCTTTTGTTTAGATTTAATTATATTTGTGCTTTAATTGATTGATTTTGTGTTTTATAGGTGAAAAACCAGAATTAGGTTTCCATGAAGGAAAAAATATCAAAAAGAAAGGAAAAAGTTGCAAATAAGGAAACAAATCAAATTGGAAGAAGGAATCTCGCCACAGCTTTGACAGTGTCCACGATTTCGAGCATATCTCTCTCATACAAACTCCGAATTAGGTGATTTTGGTGGCATTGGAAAGCTAATTTCAAGGGCTACAATTCTTATTTACACAATATTCCAAAATTCGGACTCCAACATGGCGAAAATCGAAGAACAAGTCCTAATGGGGGAAAGTGGCGGAAATTGATTCCTATTAGGTTTCTACTACTTCCTTATCAAGAAAAGCCTATAAAAGCAACATGTCTCTACACCATAAGCACGAAATTTGACACCACAAAACACGAAGAACGAAGATCAACGAAGACTCAAGCATAGTTTTTCTTATTTCTTTTATTTTTATTTTGTTTATCATAAGAATTACGAGTAGCTAAGTTTTTATTCTAGGATTTTATTGGAACCCTATGTGGTAATTCGAACCTATTTTTCTACTTTTATGCAAGTTTAATTCTTCGATTATTTCTTCTATCTTGATCTTATTTAGCGCATGAACGTAGCTAATTTATGTTGCTATTTGTTATTGTTAGAATTGATTGACAGATCGTTTTAATAATTAGAACAGGGATAGAAGAGCCTTCGAGTAGTTTTCACCGGATGAGTGTGTTAATTGCATGTATTATCATAGACATATAGATAATACCTTAGGTAGCCGTTTACGAGACTTGTTATTTAATGCTTTATTTATACTAGGTTTGCATAGACATATAGTGAATCTTTTATGAATAATAGACTTATAATACAGCGACAGCTGGTTATGAGTAATTTCGTGTCTTGGGTTAATAATCGAGAATCGTAACTTGCATGATAGGAGGTTAATTGGGTGAAGAATTATCGCATAGGGGGAAGATAAAATCCTAGATCCGTTTTATATTGATATTTTATCTTGTTTAATTGCTTTCTTAATTAGTTTAATTTATTTAGTTAATTAATTTGAGAAACCTGCGTAGGCTGGATAAAAATCGTAATTGTTAAAATTTGGTACTTAGGATTAAATAATTTGCGTATTCCCTGTGGGATCGACATCCGACTCTCACGAGTCTACTTTACTACTTGTTTGCGATACGTGCACTTGCGTGTGGGTATTTAGCACCCAACATCACCCTATAGGTGTTTTTTAGTTATTTTGCTTTCACCCCATTAGGGAGTTTTTTTGTAATAGGCTTCTTAGGTTTCTTTTTGCATTTTTAATAAAATACTATTACTAGAGGAAAAAAATATTGTTAATCATCAAGCCGACTTGTTGGTCGAAAACTCACACGCAAGTTTACGTATCGTAACAAGTAGTAAAGTGGACTCATGATAGTCGGGTGTCGAATCCACATGAAATTCAACTATGTAATTCCAAGTACTAAATTCTCACAATTTACTATCATATTGTTCCATTCTCCTTATGTTGATGTCTCATATTCTTGTTTTGCTGAAGTTATTTAGTATATTTATAACACGTTATCAACACGAGCTTTCTCCCATTTTTCATTGAAGTTGGTAAGGAATTTTATGATTATTTTAATATCCTGGAAAAATAAAATTATTCATGTTTTCAATCAGTGGCTTGTAAAACATGTTTTAAATATTTTGATATACATATATGATTTAAGAATTAGATTAAGATTATAGATAAAAACCATTAGTACAAATAAAATTCTAGAATTTTATTTTGACTATGTGATGCTTTAAAATTTATTAATCTATGTATGATATTTGTTTAATTAAGAGCTTATATAATTATTATCTCTTTTATGGATTAACAAAGATATCAAATGTTTTGATATATAATAAGACATGTTAATTTAATTACTTTATAATCATTATTGTTAATTAAAATGCTATATTTTAAATTATTATTTATTTGCTTTATTGCTATGCAAATTATCATAAGAACTTGAAGTTCTTTAAAGAAACTATAGGCCTGAAGTCCATATCGAATATCAAATCCTGAAGCTTGGATATATTGAACAAGTTAGACTCAAACCTGAAGTTTTAAGTATACATATAATCTAAAGCACTATTAATTTTATGATTCAGTGCTATGGAAAACATCATCAAGCTTGAGTTCGCTGCTCTAGATATTTTCAGAAGAAATTATCTAACTTGGATCCTTGATGCTGAGATCCATTTGAATGCCATGAACGTTAGAAATACCATTAAGGATGGTAATGAGTAAAGTGAAAAAGATAAGGCGAAATCAATGGTTTTTATTCGCCATCATCTCCATGAGGGCTTAAAATCCGAGTATCTTGGGGTAAAGGACCCTGCTACTCTAAGGAACAATTTAAAGGAGAGATACGATCACCAGAAGAGTGTGATACTCGCTAAAGCTCGATATGAATGGATGAACTTGTGTTTGCAAGATTTTAAATCGGTAAATGAGTATAATTCCACCATATTTAAAATTGTTTCTCGATTGAGATTATGCGAAGACGATGTCACAGAACAGGACATGTTAGAAAAGACATTTACCACTTTTCATTCCTCTATTATGCTCCTGCAACAACAATATCGTGAAAGAGGTTTTACAAAATACACTGAATTGATTTCTTGCCTCCTCGTTGCTGAATATAACAACGAGCTCTTAATGAAAAATTATAACTCCCATCCAACAGGATCACAAGAATTTCCAGAAGTAAATGCAAATGTTTCATTCCCAGAAGTGAATGCGAACAACTATAATCATGGTCGAGGTCATGGCCGCGGGCGTGGGTATCGCCGTGGTCATGGTTGACGTCAAGATGGTCCTAGAGTTGCACCATACCACCCGAAGTGGAATAAAATTGGTACAAACAAGACAAGGGCAAGACTGTAAAATTTGGCCCTCATAATAATCAAAATGAGAGTTGCCACAGGTGTGGGGTGAAAGAGCACTGGTCACGTGCCTGTCGTACTCCAAGGCATCTTGTTGATTTATATCAAGCATCCATCAAGGAAAAAGAAAAAGGGAAAGAAATCAATTTTACTGATTTTAGCAATACCGAGAATGAACATATTGATCCAATGGACCTTACCCATTTGGATGTTGTTGATTTCTTTCCCGGGCCAAGTGGAGAAATTGATGGGATCAAATTTTATGGTGATGATAATAATGATGGCAACAAATAAATCAATCAGGATTGATCAAGTATTACATTTATGTTGCATTTGAATCAAATAATGTTTATCTTTCCATTTCCTAAATAAGTTCGAAATAATTTTATGTGTGGTTGATATCATGATTGATATAAGAAAATAAAATTATTATATCTTCTTATATTACCTACTTGGAATCTTATGAGTCCGTGAGAAACTTGAACGATGGAGACATTTGTTTGGTTGATAGTGGAACAATACACACAATTCTTCGAGAACAAAAATATTTCTCGAGTTTGAAATTGGCAAAGGTAATTTTTAGTACAATTTCTGGTACTACAAAAGTAATTGATGTCTCCAGAAGAGCTAATATTTTTTTGCCTGGTGGAACGAATGTTTTGGTCAAAGAGGCTTTGTACCCTAATAAATCCAAAAGAAACTTATTGAGTTTCAATGACATACGTCTCAATGAATTTCATATCGAGACTATGAATAAGGGGAATGTGGAATTTCTTTGTATTACAACCAATATTTCATGCCAGAAGCATGTTAAAGAGAAACTCCCAGTTTCTTCTCATCATGGTTGTATTATGCGACTATAAGCGTAATAGAAACAAATATTGTGATGGACCAGAAGTCCAATGATCTGAAACTTTTCTTTCTTTGGCACGAGCGACATGGTCACCCGGGATCGACCATGATGCGTCGAATAATAAATAATTCATATGAGCATACTTTAAAGAACCAGAAGATTCATTTGCCCCCTGAATGTGTGTGCATTGCATGCGCACAAGGAAAATTGATTATAAGACCATCTCCAATGAAAATTAGTAGCGAGGCACCCAACATTTTTACAAAGAATTCAAAGGAATATTTGTGGACCTATAGATCCACCGTGTGGACCAGTTCGCTATTTTATGGTTCTATTGGATGCTCATCTAAATGGTCACATGTAAGTCTATTTTCAACACGTACTGTTGCTTTTTCTAGACTTATTGCTCAAATTATAATATTAAGAGCTCAATTTCCTGATCATCCTATCAAGACTATTCGTCTTGATAATGCCGGTGAATTTTCATCTCAAGCATTTAATGATTGTTGTATGTCAATTTGTATTGATATTGAACAGTCAGTTGTCCATGTACATACACAAAATGGACTTGCAAAGTCCTTTGTTAAGAGATTGTAACTGATTTCTAGACCCTTGCGTTTACGGTCTAATTTACCCACTTCTATTTGGGGACATGCAATATTACATGCTGCTTCATTGGTCCGGATTAGACCAAGTTCATTTCAGTAGTATTCACCGTTGCAAATTGTTTCTGGCCAGCAGCCAAACATTTCTCACTTAAAAATATTTGGTTGTGCTGTTTATGTTCCAATTTCTCCACCTCAGAGAACAAAAATGGGTCCACAAAGATGACTTGGAATTTATGTTGGTTTTGATTCCCCGTGTATAATTAGATACATTGAACCCCTGACAGGTGATTTGTTTAAGGCAAGATTTGTTGATTGCCATTTTGATGAGACAATTTTCCCGTCGTTAGGGGGAAAAAAATCATCGGTGTGAAATTACATGGAATGTACCGTCTTTGTCTCATCTTGACCCACACACATCAATGTGAGAAATAAGTAAAAAGGATAATCGATTTGCAAAATATTGCAAATCAATTTCCTGATGCTTTTACCGATATGAAAACGATAACAATATCTCATACACCAGCTATAAACACCCCGGCACGGGTTGATGTCCCTGAAGGACAACATGAAGATATAATAAAACCTTGCATGAAGCGTGGGCGCCCTATTGGCGCAAAAGACAAGAACCTTAGAAGAAAAAGGGTAATAGAAGGAAATTCTCCTGAAGAGAATATTATTTGTGAACAAGAAAACGCTATGAAAATGTGACTGAGCATTCTAAAGTACATGATGCCCCTGGAGATGATCATGAGAAAAAACTTATATGTGAAGAGATATCTTTAAACTATTTGAATACCAAAAAAAACTGGGATAGAAGTAAAGTTGCTATTGATAATATTTTTGTCTATGGGGTTGCGCAAATGAGGACCCCGAACAAAAATCTGTCGAAGAATGTCGGTATAGAAATGATTGGCCAAAATGGAAAAATGCTATTCAAGATGAATTAAATTCCCTTGAAAACTGTAAAGTATTTGGACCAGCAGTCCAAACACCAGATGGTGTAAAAATTGTTGGATAAACATTGGTATTCGTACAAACACGAAATGAGAAAAATGAAATCGTGAGATATAAAGCACGATTAGTTGCACAAGGTTTCTCACAGAGACACGGGATTGGTTATGATGAAACATATTCCCCCGTAATCGATGCAATCACATTGAGATATTTGATCAGTTTAGCAGTCATAGAGAGGCTTGACATGCGCCTTATGGATGTTGTTACTGCATATCTATATGGATCATTAGATAGTGATATTTATATGAAAATTCCTTAAGGATTTAAAATCCCTAAAATATTTAAATGAAGGTCTCGTGAGTTATACCCAATTAAGTTGCAACGATCCTTGTATGGTTTAAAACAATCTAGAAGAATGTGGTATAACCGTATAGTGAATACCTTGTTGAACAAGGGTATATGAATAATCCAGTTTGTCCTTGTGTTTTCATCAAAATATCTAATAGTTGATTCACTATTATTGCGGTTTACGTGGATGATCTAAATCTTGTGGGAACTCCTCAATAACTCACAAAGTCCGCAAACTATTTGACAAAAATTTTTGAGATGAAAAATTTCGGAAGGACAAAATTTTGTCTCGGCCTGCAGATCGAGCATTTATCCAATGGAATCTCCATCCATCAATCAATATATACATAAATGATTCTAAAACGATTTTACATGGATAAATCTTATCATTTGAGTAGTCCTTTGGCATTGCATGAAACTAGTTGTGAGTGTATATGGTTGAGATCAATGATTCAACATATTCGAGAAAATTGTGGGTTAACTTCAATACGAGATACACCCACAATACTTTACGAGAATAATGCCTCTTGATTGCACAAATCAGAAATGGGTATTAAAGGTGATAGAACAAAACATATATCACTCAAGTTTTTCTACACTCATGAACTACAAAAGAGTGGCGATATTGACGTTCATCAAATACAGTCATGCAATAAATTGGCAGATTTATTCAATAAAACAATGCCAACTACAACGTTCAGGATGATGGTCCACGATATTGGAAAGCGTCAACTCAAGGATCTCTTGCCGACATGAGGGGGAGCGTGATCATTAACTCTCACCACTGTACTATTTTCCCGTCGTCCAAGTTTTTATCCCACTGGGTTTTTCTTGGAAAGGTTTTAGAGGATCTCACGATCGCAAACTTCACACGGATGTGTACTATTTTTCCTTTTTCCATATTTTTCCCATTGGGTTTTACTGGCAAAGTTTATAACGAGGCATATTTCACTAAGATTGACATCCAAGGGGGAGTGTTATGAATGCATTCAATATGCATTTAGTGTGGATGTCAAAACGTAAGAGTTTAAGTGGGCTACATTAATACTTTTATGTATTCAATATGCTCATTGAAAACTATAAATATATGGCATTGTATTGGATTTAAAATATACTTGAGAATACAAGAAAGAACAAAAAGAAAAGGTTATATTCTCATTATGTTTGATCTCCTATATTCTTGTTTTGTTGAAGTTCTTTAGTTCATTTATAACATGAATAAACTATATTGTCCTCCCTCATGTCTAATTATATGTTTACATTGTTATTTTTACTTTCATTATATGACCTCTAAATATAAAATTGTTTTGATCATCCACGTCTATTACTTAACTTTTTCTTTATTTTCATAAATTGTTTTTCAATATTGTTTTATTAATATTGATGTTTGAGTCCAGTATAATATTTATAAAATATACTTAAGTAAACAATAAGACTAATTATGAAGTATATAATAAGACTAATTATTACATCTAAAGATTAAAAATACATTAAACGAACAGTGCTCAATTTAAAAATGGAAAGTCATTTTTATGTGATTACCTATTTATATACATACTTTTAATATTGTAATCATTGGAAAACTCTTGAAATGTAACTTTAAAGAAAAAACATTGTTGAAATTTAATGTATAAAAAATAATTACGATAACGAAAAAATACAGCTTTTAACATATTTTCTTTTTTTTTTTCTAACAAGTCCTTTGACATTAAAATTATATATTACTAAAAATAAGTAATATACATTATCATTTATTTACTTATTATATTTTTATGCCTTTTTTTCCATATTTGACCATGGTTAAATCATGTTATTACTTATACTAATAAAATGCATAAATAACCATAGTGAATAAAATTTAAGATCTTATTTAACCTCCGTAATTATAATCAATCTTAGTCAGTCACAACCATTTTTTCTTCTTATTTCTGGACATATTTTTTATATATGACTATTATGTTTTTATGTTTTTTTACATAATTAACTATGGTTAAATCATATTCTCACTTACATTAATAAAAAGCATAAATAACGATAGTAAATAAAATTTAAGAATTAATTTAACCTCGATATTTTAAAATCAATCTTAGTCATTACAACTATTTCATCTTATTTGTAGACATTTCTTATATATTGGTTATCACTATTTATTTTTTATTTTATTTTATTGTTTCTAAATAATTCTTAATTAACTTGATAAGGTTCACATGTTATGTCACTGAAAACTATATTATGAGTTTTATATCAGATACATTTTATTTAAGAATTTAAGAAAATAAACTTCGACTTTCAAAAAAATTATAATATGTGAAAAGATTTTCATGAAAGACTTTTATTTATTTTATGCAAAAAACCTTAATCACAGAATCTTGAAATCAAGTTTATCTTAAGAACATAATCACATAATTGAGATTATCGACATACCGTTCGCCATGGATTCCGATAGAGATGATGAACAAGGATGATAACAATCTACAAGCTAAGCCTAGTCAGGCCTCCTCTGAATCTACTTGTGAGAACCTTATTCGTAGCACACCTTCTTCTCTCTATCTCTCTTAAATCACAACTCACGAATATTTTTGTAAGCGATGGAATTCTCAAGTTTTCTGTTATGTTGAGGAGAAGAGTTGTGGATTCTTTTATAGACGAGAGAAGAGGGTCACTATTGATTTGTAACGGCAGAAGACAAATCCCACCCATCATGGTCTTTAATTGCCATCAACGTTACAAATCAATTACCATAAAATCACCTTAATACCAATATTGAATTACCCACTATTTAATTAATTAAAATAAAGATTAGTGGACCAAAAAATAAAACGTTAAAAAACGTAAAACTAACATTCTCCCACTTGGTCCACTGAATCGATTAAGAAAAATAAGTTTAAAAATTATTTGACTCGGTGGGTTCTTCATACAAAACATTTGATACGTGATCACGATTTTAAAAGAAAATTAAGGTGATTACCATAATAGGTAAATATAGTACTTTAATACTAGAACTAGTTTGAGTTATTAATGTGAATCATAGCGGTCATATTATTCATTCATCATATTCCCTTCTATGTATCACGCCACTAATAACCCTTACTATTCTTAGCCATAATAGCCCCTTTAATTTTGTCTTGTTAGGACAAATCATGTTAAATTAATTCCAAATATAATATGTGCACACATAATTGGAAACATGAAAACAGAAACATTTGATTAAATAAATTAAGTGTCAATTACAATCACAACTCATCAAATCATGGATTGTTCAAAAGACCAATTCTAATAACATGTTCCTCATATGTCTTTATAGGCAATCCCTTGGTTAATGGATCAGCAACCATAAGAGTTGTACCTAAATTTTCTATTGACACTTGTTGTTTCTGGACTCTTTCTTTAACAACCAAGTACTTAAGATCCATGTGCTTGGATCCACTTGAATACTTTCCATTCTTAGAGAATAAAACGACTGCGGTGTTATCACAATATATCTTCAAAGGCTTAGCAATTGAGTCAACAGCCTTAAGCCCTAAGATAAAATTTTGCAGCCATAGTGCATGACTCGAGGCCTCAAAACATGCTACAAACTCAGCCTCCATTGTGGAAGAAACAATAATACTTTGCTTTACACCTTTCCAAGAGATTGCTCCACCAGCTAGTAGAAATACAAAGCCCGATGTGGACTTTCTACTATCTAAACAACCAGCAAAATCGGAGTTTGAATAACCAATAACCTCTAATTGGTCCGATCTCCTATAAGTAAGCATATAATCCTTTGTTCCTTGAAGATACCTCATAACCTTCTTTGCTGCTTTCCAATGTTCTATTCCCGGATTACTTTGATATCTACCAAGTACACCCACTGCATAACTAATATCTAGTCTAGTACACGTCTGTGCATACATCAGACTTCCAACTACTGATGCATATGGAATCAACTTCATTTTCTCCTTTTACAAATCATTCTTTGGACATTGCTTTTCATTTAATTTATCACCTTTCGTGATAGGATCATTAATGGCTGAACAAAACTGCATATTAAATCTTTCAAGAACTCGATTGATATATCCTTTCTGAGACAAGCCTAAAAATCCTTGAGATCGATATCTAAAGATCTCTATCCCAATAACATAATTTGCCTCACCCATATCAACCATCTTAAAATTCTTGGAAAGATAATTCTTGGTTTCGTGAAGCAAACCAAGATCACTACTTGCTAGTAAAATATCATCCACATACAAGACTAAAAAGATAAACTTGCTCCCACTGACCTTTAGATATATACACTGATCAACAGTGTTTTCCTTAAATCCAAAGGAAGTAATGGTATCATTGAATTTTATATACCATTGTCTAGAGGCTTGTTTAAGTCCATATATGGATTTCTTTAATTTACAAGCCAAGTGTTCATTTCCTTGTTTTGCAAATCCTTCAGGCTGGTCCATATAGATATCTTCATCTAAATCCCCATTCAGAAAAGCGGTTTTCACGTCCATTTGGTGCAACTCTAAATCATAATGAGCTACAAGAGCCATAACGATTCTAAGAGAGTCTTTCTTAGATACTGGAGAGAAAGTCTCTCTATAATCAATGCCTTCTTTTTGAGTGAAACCTTTGGCCATTAGTCTAGCTTTAAATCTTTCGATATTGCCTTTAGAGTCACGTTTGGTCTTGAAGACCCATCTACAACCGACTTTCTTACTGTTCTTAGGCAATTCGACAAGATCCTAGACACCGTTATAGTCCATTGATTTCAACTCTTCATTCATAGCATCAATCCATTTACTAGAATCTTTACTTTTCATGGCTTGTGAATATGAAACTGGATCATTTTGAATACCAATATCAAAATCAGATTTTTGTAGATACACCACATAATCATCGGATATGGCAGATTTTCTTTCCCTTTGAGATTTCCTCAAAGCTACCGGTTGTGGTGGTTCTACAGTATTGCCAATGATGAAATCTTCATGAAGTGGTGAATGGAGTGGCGAATCATTTGTTGCAACCTGCTGTATAGGTTGAACAGTAACTTTATCTTGAGCGAAATAAGATGGTAAAATATCCACCCTAATTTCCTCAAGTTCTACCTCTCTTGATTCAACACTCCCACTAACTTCACCATTCTCTAAGAATTTGGCGTTTCAAGTTTCAACTATCCTCATAGTATGGTTAGGACAATAAAATCTATACCCTTTTAACTTTAGTGGATAACCAATAAAATATCCAGAAATTGTTCTAGGGTCCAATTTCTTTTCATTTGGATTGTATATTCTAGCCTCTGCTGCACAACCCCAAATATGTAAATGTCTTAAACTAGGTTTCCTAACAGTCCACAATTCGTAGGGAGTTGTTGGGACTGCCTTACTGGGAACCCGGTTTAAGATATACATAGCGGTTTTCAAGGCTTCATTCCAAAGTGAAATTGGTACAGTTGAATTGCTTAACATACTCCTAACCATATCCATGAGAGTACGATTACGACGTTCAGCAACTCCATTCTGCTGTGGTGTTCCAGGCATTGTGTATTGGGCACAAATACCACGTTTTTCTAAGAATTTAGCAAATGGGCTAGGATTTTGTCCCGACTCATCATATCATAGTATTCCCCACCCTGATCTGATCGTATAACTTTACTTTTTCTATCTAATTGTCTTTCGACTTCCATAACAAACACCTCAAGCATGTCAGCAACTTGAGATTTTTCATGAATTAGATTGAGATAACTATAACGAGATAGATCATCAATGAAGGTGATAAAATACTTTTTTCTACTAAAACATGGAATAGGTAGTGAACAGATATCTATATGGATTAACTCAAGAAGCTCTTTACTTCTTGTGGCACCCCTTTTATTATGTTTGGTTTGCTTACCCTTAATGCAATCCACACACATTTGAAAATCAGTAAAGTCTAGATTTTCCAAAATTCCAGTTTTTACCAATCTTTCGATTCTTTCCCTGGAGATATGCCCCAATTGTTTATGCCACAAGATAGAAGAATTTTCGTTATTTAGGCTTCGCTTTACGCCAACTTCCGAATGAGTGGTTAATAATGATTGTTCAAACTCATGATTCAAAGATATTTTATATAAACTATCACATAAAATACCAGAACCAATTATTATTGAATTAAACATAAAACTGAGTTTTCCACAACCAATTAAATCTGAATAACCACAAACATCCAGTTTTGACAAAGAAACCAAATTCCTAGAAAACGAAGGTACATAAAAAGTGTTTTCAAGATCCATCTTGTGACCCGTCTCTAATATGAGGCGATAAGTTCCAACAAACGCCACTTTAGATTTGAGACGGTTCCCCATATAGATGTACTTTTCACTTTCCTCCGGTTTCCGAGTTGTAAGAAATCCCTGTAATGAATTTGTGATATGAGTTGTAGCACCAGAATCAAGCCACCAAGTGTAAGAAGGAACTTCAATAAGATTAGATTCATAACATACAAAAGAAACATGAATACCTTTCTTTTCGAACCAAGCCTTTCGTTTCTCACAATCCTTCTTTACGTGTCCCTTCTTGTTACAAAAGTAACAGGTGACAACAAAAGCCTTTCCATGACCCTGACTACTTTCACCAGGTTCATATCTTTTGTTTGGTGCAAATTTCTTTCCACTCTTCACAAATTTCCCTTTCTTCTTCATACTTCCATGAGTTACAGCCAATGCAAAGTGATTTCCTTGCTTTAATCTCACATCCTCTTGAATACACATACAAGTCAGCTCATTCTAATTCCACTTATCTTTTTGAGTATTATAGTGAATTTTGAATGGGCCGAACTTTGATGGAAGTGAGTTAAGGATAAATTGCACAAGGAATGACTCTTCCACTTTCATGCCAAGAGCTCAAAGTTTGGCAGCCTTATCAGTCATATTCAGGATGTGTTCCTGAACTCCCTTATCACCACCATATTTCATGGTAGTCGAGTGTACCTGCTAACGACTTGTCTGCTGATTTAAAGCGTTCTTTAATAGCCATTAACAGTTCCATAGCATTGTCAACCTCAGGAAGAGAAGTCTTAATATTAGTAGCAACAGTCATTCTAATAAGCATAAGACTAAGCCTATTGGACTTGGTCCAGGCTTCAGTTAGGCTAACTTCTTCCTCACTGTTAGCATCCGTTATTTCCCCAAGTTTTTCAGTAAGCAATGCTAGGTCTAAATCCATAACACCCAAGGTGGAACTGAATTTGTTCATACCATTCGGAGAAATTTGACCCATTGAGTGTCTTAATACCAGAAGCATGCGAGTACAATGAAGTAGGACTAGCAACTGAAATAAATATAGCAAATATAATAAGGTAAAGATAAAAGGATGCTCACATAAGACCTTGAGTCAAATAAGATGAACTATCGATATCACTACAAGTTCTCCTTTGAGTGAAATATAGTATGCATATCGTTCACTCTATGTTGGTGTAAATGATCTTTTATAACACCTAAGTAGGGTCTAACATAATTTATCTCACTCATCAATTAGTCATGTACCTTTAGTTAAACAATTCTAATTGCTAAGTAATATAAATTATGATATCCTACCCAGTTCATAATTAATTAAAATCGACTATCCTTTGAGCTAGTCTCAATTTCTTAAGTATGACTGCAATTTGAGAATATTATAATCTTTAATATCATGTAAATGATTAAACTTTCATATAGTTCTTATATTTATTAGATTTTACTAATTTAGGTCACTTTAGCAACTACAAGATTAGTAAATTTCATAAATATAAAACTAATGATATTCTCGTTAATTTAATTTGACTGATACCTTTAATTGCAAATTAGTCATGAAATAAATAATCATAACAGTAACAAATCATTTTTCAAAAGAAATAATTTACTGCATATGAGATACATTAAAAGAATGCATGTACTTCACAGAATACATACAATTCATGTATTTACTATACACAGAAACATGCATTTGGCCATACACACATATTCCATAGCATGTACCATATTAAACCCATGATATTTTTTTTAAACAATAAATTAAAATATACTTTTCATGTGAGTGTAGATAATGTCCACAGACAATTCATACAATATACATATACAAATCCATGCATTATGTAATTAAATATTAAATAAAAATATACATTAGTCAAGTAATTCAGAGAAAAATCTCACACATTCATGAAAACATCAATTCGTAGGAAAAGTTGTGTTTTGCAGAAGAGCACCCACAAATAATAATTCAATTCGTCAAAACAGATTATAAATATCAAAACACAAATACCAATCACAATCGTAATTCAATTTCATAAAACCGTATAATTAACATATAACATACTTGAGAGTTCTAAGATGAAACGATTTCAAAACCCTGCTCTGATACCAGTTGAAAGACTTTTATTTATTTTATGCAGAAAACCTTAATCACAGAATCTTGAAATCAAGTTCATCTTAAGAACATAATCACATAATTGGGATTATCGACATACCGTTCGCCATGGATTTCGATAGAGATGATGAACAAGGATGATAACAATCTACAAGCTAAGCCTAGTCAGGCCTCCTCTGAATCTCCTTGTGAGAACTTTATTCGTAGCACACCTTCTTCTGTCTATCTCTCTTAAATCACAACTCACGAATATTTTTGTAAGCGATGGAATTCTCAAGTTTTCTGTTATGTTGAGGAGAAGAGTTGTGGATTCTTTTATAGACGAGAGAAGAGGGCCACGATTGATTTGTAACGGCAGAAGACAAATCCCACCCATCATGGTCTTTTATTGTCATCAACGTTACAAATCAATTACCATAAAATCACCTTAATACCAAAATTGAATTACCCATTATTTAATAAATTAAAATAAAGATTAGTGGACCAAAAATTAAAACGTTAAAAAACGTAAAACTAACATTTCATACTTTTAATAGAACATAATATAAATATTGTTACTCGTATATATATTAGTAAATAATAATTAGTTTGAGTTTACTTATTATAGTTTCATATTTGTGGAATTTACGTGATAAAAATTATATGAGAACTAATTTAAAATTTGAAACTACTCTAGGTATCTAATGCTTAACTTTTTTTTTTTTTAGAAGAAAAAGCTTGCAATTTTATTCAACTTGCTTTTCAGCATATACAATGTTACATATTGTAGCAGGAAGATCCTCAAGAGCATAATTTTCCATCTTCGACAAAGCTGCTATTTCATGAGCCACTTGATTTGCCTCTCTGAAAATGTGTTGTATCTGAAAATGCTCGAACCACTCCCTCTTCCGCTTAATATCCTCAATAATATTCTTAACTTAAATGTTCTTACCACTCCCTCTTCCGCTTAATATCCTCAATAATATTCTTAACTTAAATGTTCTTATCTAATGCTTAACTTAAATGGGTTTTTATGCATAAGTCACTGACCAACCATCTTTATTATTCTAGATTCAGGGACTATATCTCTTTCACCAATAAGCCCATCCAATTAATATGTATTGTAAATAAATGCATAATTAATGTATATGACGAAATTATCCCAAACCCTTTAAACCCAATTCCTAATTGTAACCCCAATTTAACTTCAATTTCATCAATTTTGACCACAAAAATCCAATTTTGACTTTTTCCTTTTTAAAACTTCGGTTTTCGGTATTGATTTTTTTTATAAACAAATTTCCCCTGTTTTTTATGCCGCCTGTTTCCGGAGTTGACCAACGTTCAACGCCGGTCACCGGTATTAACTTTTTTTTTCCTAAATTTTTTATCTGTTTTTTTACGTCCGTCGCTGAACGTTGACTGTAATTGTATTGTCATTGCAATAATTGTACTGTTGTAGACAGTAATTGTACTGTCGTTGACGGTATATTTACTGTAAACACAATGATATTACTACCAACCACATTAATATTATTATTTTTTTGACAGTTTTATTTTGTTTGATTTGTTACCTAGTCGACGTAATAATATTAATGTCGTTGACGGTAAAATTATTGTAAACACAATAATATTACTCTCAACCACATACTTTTTTGGCCTTTTTACTTTGTTTGATATGTTGACCGATTAAGATAATAATATTATTCTTCACTATTGTAATATTACTGTAAACACAATAATATTATTGTGGTTGACAGTAATATTAATTATTTTAGTTTTTTATTATGTTTGTCCTTGTTGAATGGTCAACATATTAATACTACTTTATTACACAGTAATATAGCAATATTAATGTGTTAAACAGTAATATAGTTAATATGATTGTCGACCACAACAATATTATTTTCAAACGGGCCAAAAAATGTTGAAGACAAAAAAAATCAAAAAGAAAAAAGTTAACTTCTTTGGAGACCAGCATTGACCGCCGATCAGCGGCGGCAGAAAGAAAAAAAGTCAACACCAGAGACCGGCGGTCAACGACGGCGACGGGCAAAATTATTGTCAAAATTGGTTAAGAGGTCAAAATTTAATAATTGGTGAAATTTAGGGTCAAATTGAGGTTAACTTGACTTAAAGAATGAATTGGAGCATATTAAAATTTGAGGGGGTATTTTAATCCTTTTACACACATCGGAACACTGTCTGAATTTTTTTGTGAAAGAGTTTTTTGTCTGGACCATTTATGAATAAGTAGCCCATGATGAGCTTATTTGTTATAGACCCTAACTTAAAATAAAATGATTTATTTTAAAATAAATTTATTTATATATATATATATATATATATATATATATATATATATATATATATATATATATATATATATATATATATATATACTATCTCATTAGAAATCTCTTCAGATATAGTTTTATAAAAATACAAATTACATCGAAATTTCAATATGTAGAAAAAATTATAATAAAAATAAAATAAACTATCTCCTTAGAATAACTATAACACATGAAAAGACATTTGATATTTATACAACATAATTAAGCTATGTTAATTTATTATTTTCATTTTGTTATCACACAATTGACCATAACTAATTGATGCTATAGCTTTGTGGGAATAATAAGAAACCCAAAAATGTTAAGAAACAAAAAAATATTCATACTTTTAAGGTTGGTAGATAGATAGATAGATAGATAGATAGATAGATAGATGGTAGAGATAGAGTTAGAGATAAATGATTCATTCAATATAGTATCAGGACTCCCATCTACAGTACTCACGCAAAGGACCGGCTGGTGTCACACTACTCCCGCTCCGGTGATTTCACGGTCAAATCTTGGTACCGATAGTGGAGGCCAAGACTAGGGGGAACTCCTCGAGGAGTGAAGACAAAGAGTTTTGAAAATTTATTTGGCATTTAAGTATTCCACCAAAGATCAAGATCTTTATTTGGAGAGTTGTTGGAGATTTTATCCCGACCAACGTTGCCCTATTCTGACGACATGTCTCCTCTAATCCATTATGTGGTAGCTGTAGGACTAAACCCGAAACAACCGTGCATGCTTTGGTCCACTATAGGAGCATAACTGGGGTTTGTTTGGGCCAACCGTTCGAACTCAATGGGGCAATCAAGCCAGCATCCTTCCGACAATGGCTTGAGCGAATTAGGAAAAAGCTATCGAAAGATCTTTTCTGCCTGGCACTTATTATGTGTTGGAAATCATGGGATTCAAGGAATCGCGAGGCTCGTGGAGAGTTGGGATTAAGAGGTTGGAAGTTGAGTAGTTGGAGCGAAAAATATCTATCATTTTTCAGAGCTGCATTCCATGTCCCGCCTACGCTCAAATATGTCGTCCCACGACGAAATTGGAGCTTACCACCGTACGGTATCATCAAGGTAAATTTAAATGCCGCTCTACTGCCATCCCGATCTTTCTACAGAGATGGTATGGTGGCTCGAAATTCAGAGAAGGCTGTACTTTGGTGGAGTGTTAAACAATTCTCAAGAACTGTCCAAGCTATTGAAGGAGAAGCTCACGGAGCCCTTAAAGCGATCCAAATGGCAAAGGCTAAATGTTGGACCTCGATTATCCTCGAAGGAGACTGCCAGCAACTCAATACGGCACTTAGGGATGAAGACGCTAGTTTCTGCCTGTTTGGAGCATAGCTGGAGGACATTCGGGCTCATATTTTATCGTTCATTTCGTGTCAGTTTTCTTTTGTTCCTCGCGCTTGTAATAAATTAGCTCATTGCATTAGTAAACACAATTGAGCTGGCAAACTCGGAGGGCCAGTTCCTTCCCCTAAATTTAACCTAATAAAAGCTCCTTTTTTCCTCAAAAAAAAGAGCCCAGACCTATGAAAGATCTTGAGTTCGCATCTCACTGCCACATATTTCAAGTTCAAGGCTTCAAATGTAATTCGCCTAAAGTACATTCAAATTTACAATAAAATGGATTTGACGATTACTGAAGTCAAGTTAATTTAAGTTTTTTTCTTATTTATTTGTTTTAAAAAGAAAGAGGCTAAATTATAACAGTCGTATAATAGCCATCCAACGAAATAAAAATCTTATTGCCGTGAATCCCAAGATTCTTCGAGAAAGTATAGTGACTCAGTAACGCCTACAAGCAGAGGAAATTGGAGATGGGCAATTGCACCGGCCGTTTCAGACACATCCAAATCATTCTTCCTCGCCTGATCGGGCAGATCAAAGTTAAACTTATGCACCAGTCTTGCTATTGCAAGCTCACTAAGTACGGTTACGTAATCCATACCCGGGCAGCCTCTCCGCCCCGCCCCAAATGGAATGAACTCAAAATGCACACCCTTGAAATCCATATTGTTATCGAGAAACCTTTCGGGGTTGAAATCTTCTGGATTTTCCCACAACATCGGGTCTCTTCCAATCGACCAGGTGTTGACAACAACCATCGTGCCAGCTGGAACATCGTAACCCGTTACCTTTGTGTCTTGTGTTGATTCGCGGACCAGTAACGGAGCAGGGGAGTGTAGTCGAATGGACTCTTTGATCACTGCTTTGAGATAGTGCAGCTTCTCTAAATCATCCTCCGTTATCTCATCATTGTATCCGGCTACTCGTCTAACTTCATGCTGCAATTTTTCCATTTTATTTGGATTTTTTAAAAGCTCCGCCATCGTCCACTCCATAACAGAAAATGTTGCCTCGATTCCACCAACAAACGTGTTCTGCAAGAAAAAAAATCGAAAGATAGTCGAAAAAGCATGACGTAATATTTTTTCGTAATATAATTAAATACAATTCATATTACAGTCTCAAATCCATAGGCCTCAGTGGATTCCGAGAGACCTCCAAGCTCATATGTTTTTTAGGAGCTACCAAATTCAGAAAATTCTTGTATATTTTTCCATTGGAAAAAAATAATATTGGATGAAAATGCATCTAAAAAGGCCTAATAGTAATATTACTTTTCTTTCTATTAAAAAAAAAAGAAAATCGAATATATTAATTTTTAGTATCGCACATGGCCTCACGAACTATCGGATTGTCCCTGATTTGATCCAGTATCGAGTCAATTATTGCATAAGTTGTCGAACCCTTATGCAATTTCGGATTTCAAACTACGCTACAATATGAAAATTGGTTGCAATATATGAAAAATTGCAACGAGCATGAGTTTTTTCTTTCCAAAATAGTCTTCATTGGTTTAATTGCATTCACCACCTTTGTGTTTACTCTAATTGGTAAAAACTCGATGTGTTTTTAATTATTAGCAAAATCCACCCTACGGTTCAATTTTATTAGCAAACGGCCCCCCTAAAAATGCATCATTAGTGGTTGTGTATGCGATTAAAAATGTGGAGTTCTTTAACGACTAGAGAAGACATGAGTGTTGAATGTAATCCATGACTCGGGTTTTACGTGCCCGATTAAGTAAACATAAAGTGACAAAGAGAGTAATCTTACATGTATAACACCTTTGATATCATCGTCTCCAACGGCAAATGATCCGTCTTTGTCGTTCGATCTCTGAAGTTCAATCAATATGTCCACAAAATCTACGCTCTCTCCAATAATATTCTTAGCTCTATGCTCCTCGAGTACGGTCTCCAAGAATCGATCAAACCACTTAGCCAATTTCTCCACTTTAGCATTTAAACCACTCACCCGATCGATCCACGCCAACCAAGGGATGTGATCGCCTACACAATAAGTACTACCCAACATCTCCATCTCTTCGTTTAACTTCATTCTCAACTCTCTGCCCTCGTCGCATTTAATGCTGTATTTTCTCCCAAACGCCACCCGACAAAACACGTTGTGCGCTAGCGAAGCCAACATATCACTCAAGTTTATAACGACCGAGCTCGATTGTCGCGTCATATTCAGAATCATGAGGGATGTTTCTTCATCCCTCGCGTCACGGAAAGACGACCGATGAACGCTCATAAGATGATGGATGTATACGTCCCTCATATTGTTCGAGTAATCTCCGTACGGAGAAAAAACCGAGTCCTTTGAGCCGTAGAATAATTTATACGGAATTGTTAGTTTGGGCCGGTTTGAGAAGATTGAGTCCTGGTTCTTCAATATCTCACGTGCTGCATCGGCTGACGAGACAACGAGAACCGGTACACGGCCGAAACGGAGAAGCATTAGCGGGCCGTGTTTTGTAGAGAGAGAGTGGAGCGATTTGTGAAGGGATAAGCCGATTTGGTGCAGATTTCCAATCACGGGTAGCTTTCTTGGAGATGGAGGTACCCTTTTTTGGGCATGATTATTATTACTACTTTGCCATTTGTAAAGGAAGATGAAGAACATCACTAGGGGGAATAATGGGATCAAGAAATGGGCGAAAGAAGCCATTCGATTTTGATCTCTTCTTTTATGACTGATTCTGAGTATAAGCATAGATATATGACTTTGTGTGGCATATATATATATATATATATATATATATATATATATATATATATATATATATATACTTATGAAATTGTGCAGTATACGGAATCAGTGGCGTATGTAGCATAGTCCTAGGGTGTGCAGTTGCACACCCTTGGATTTAAAAAAAAAAAAAAAAAATTATATAATAATTTTTGGGTTTTTTTTTATATTTATAACTAATGGGGGGTTAAATTGAAATTTAGTAAAAATTAATATAACCTTACCCACAAACAGAGGCCATTTTCCAGAAGGCTTTTTCCTCTGTTTTTCACTTTTGACTCCAGTAACAAAATATAAAAACAGAGAACACAAACGCTTCACCAAAAAGTTGGAAAAAAAAAACGATCGTGGTTTGGTTTCCTTCTCCCTTCGTCAACTCCGATCAAACAACACATGATTTCCGCCACCAATCCAACTCCGATCAAACGATCGTGGTTTGGTTTCCTTCTCCCTTCGTCAACTCCGATCAAACAACACATGATTTCCGCCACTAATCCACCCCATATATCCTTTTAGTTGGATATATGCACTTTGCACGTGCACCACATTATGTAGGGATTCCATCCATTTTTAATTATTATAAAAACTTCTATTTTTATCTAATTATATTTATTTTCAGAAACTAGATCGATTTGTGACAAAGACAAAACGCTCTCGGCTAGAAGAACCATCAACATCAAATGATAATGTGAATATTGGAAGGCCAACTAATGATATCGCCCACGAAGAACAAGTTCAAGGTATTCACTCTCAATTGCAAATAGAAGTTAATGTGAACACTATTGAGGCCGACCCGGGATTAAGATTGCCTATTAGTGTGTTCTTGCTAAGACTTCAAAAGAGCTTGAAACTATCCGGAGAGCTTACTTGCAAAAAGGTCCTTGTCAACCTCGACTCCATACATTTCCTCAATCTACTTTATATGGACAACAACGTAGATTTAGTGCGGATTGGTACAATGAATTTGGTAGTTGGTTGGAATATAGTGAAAGTAAAGATGAGGTATTTTGCTTATGTTGCTATCTTTTTAAGGTTGGCGATAGTGCAAAAGGGGGTGGTGATAAATTTGTTGGTGAAGGTTATAAGAATTGGCACAAGAAAAAGAGTTTGAGAACACACGAGGGAAATCATGATAGCGTTCATCATCATTGCTACATGGCTTGTCAAGATTAAATTAATAATAAATGTCACATAGATGTTCCTCTTGCGAACAAAACTAAAGAATCTAAACGTGAGTATTACATTCGGTTGCGTACAACGACTAAAGCCATAAGATATCTCTTACGGCAAGGACTTGCATTGCGGGGGCATGATGAATCAAATGAGTCGCTAAATAAAGGTAATTTTGTTGAGCTTATCAAGGTTATGGCGGAAGACAACGATGAAATTAATCGAGTTGTTTTGGATAACTCTCCGGGAAATTGCATAATGAAAGCACCAAATATTCAAAACCAAATTATCAGTTCATTTGCCCATTTTGTCTTGAAGGCTATTCTTTGTGACATTGGTGATGATTTCTTTGCTTTACTAGTTGACGAGGCACGTGATGTTTCCATTAAAGAACAAATGGCCGTTGCTTTACGTTATGTGAACGGTGAAGGGAAAATTATTGAACGTTTTATTGGCGTTGTTCATGTTCCAAACACTACTGCACGATGTCTGAAAGTTTCTCTTGAGTCTCTTCTTACGACATTTGGCTTGAGCTTGTCACGTGTGCGTGGCCAAGGTTATGATGGAGCTAGTAACATGCAAGGAGAGTTTAATGGTTTGAAGAGTTTAATATTGAAAGAAAACAGGTCTGCTTTTTATGTCCATTGTTTTGCTCATCAACTTCAGTTGGCTCTTGTGCAAATTACTAAGAAGAATAAGCAATTATGTGAGTTTTTTGGTTCTCTTGCAATGTTAGCAAATATTATTGGAGGTTCTTGTAAACGTCAAGAGTTGCTTCGGGAGAAACAATTTGAAAAACTGTGCGAAAAGATTTCTTTTGATAATTTTGTAACGGGTAGTGGTTTGAATCAAGAAGCCACTTTAAAAAGGCCGGGAGATACACGTTGGAATTCATATTATTTCACAATTTTGAGTATGATTAAGTTGTTCTCGTCGGTGGTTGATGTACTAGAGTATTTAGCAAATAATGGTGATGATGTTGCTCATTGTGGACAAGCCACAATTCTTTTAAGAAATATTGAGTGTTTTGAGTTTACCTTTGTTTTGCACTTAATGAGATCAGTCTTGGGAATCACAAATGATTTATCACAAGCATTGCAAAAAAAAGACCAAGACCTTGCTAATGCCATGAAGCTTGTTACTTTTGCTAAAGATCGACTGCAAGAATTGAGAGAAGATGGTTGGGGCAAATTGTTGCAACAAACTTCAGACTTTTGTGTTGAGCATGACATTCTTGTCCCAAACATGGATGATAATTTTCTACTTTACTCAAGAGATGGCAGAATATCCCGGAGAGGTACACAAATTACAAACTTGAATCATTATCAAATTGAGGTGCTTTACACAGTCATAGATCTTCAACTTTCAGAGTTGAACGATCGTTTTGATAATACCAATACGGAGTTACTTAGTTTGATATCGTGTTTTGATCCAAGTAATTCGTTCTCTGCTTTTGATACAAATGCTTTGGTGAAATTAGCTGGATTTTATCCAAGCGAGTTTGATGATTGTGGTCTTATCGTTCTTGAAAATCAACTTGAAAATTTTATTAGAGATGTTAGAAGTGATCAAGACTTTTCAAATATGGTGGGGGCTAGTAGGCTTGCTGAGAAGTTGGTTGCAAAGAGAAAAAATATTACTTATCCATCGGTGTATTTGCTATTGAAGTTGTCGTTAATTTTGCCGGTTGCAACCGCATCAGTGGAAAGGGTATTTTCTGCAATGAAGATTGTCAAGTCAGAACTACGCAATCGTATGGGGGATCAATTGTTGAATGATATTTTGGTGTCGTACATTGAAAAGGATATATTAGATAATGTTAGTGTCGACGAAGTGATGACTTTTTTCCAAGAAATGGGACCACGTCGAAAAATATTTTAGAACTTTTTATTTGTATATTAAAACGGTAGTATTTTTAAAAAAAACGGTAGTATTTTTAAAAAAAATTCCATGTGTATTATTTATATATTTTTTTGTTATTATATTTCGAACACCCTTAATTAAAATCCTGGATTCGCCACTGCACACACACACACACACACACACACATAATAATAAGAAAATAGAGAGGAAAAAAACATGCCTGGTCTCTCTTGCAGTTGAAATAGGTTTCTCTAAGCCCCACACACTCGCTGGAAATGTGTGGGCTCTTCTCTTTCGCACATTCTCCATACGGCCGATTCTCTACCTACATCAATTCATCAAAAAAAATCATGATTTAAATCACTCAATTCTACAATACAAAAGTCCCCAATTGCAAAATATACCTACATTTCCAATGAATTCAGTTCAAATCTCGATTACACATTTCCAATTAGCCAATCTCGTCTCACCAATTAAAAAAAATGATGAAATTAAAGAAGAGAAATCACAAAGGTTTCGTTCGTTGTACCTTGACGCAATCGGATTCGCTGAGGCATTTGACGAGTTCCGTAGCCAGACCTTTGCACGACTTCGCCATTTTTTCTAAAACCTCTGAAGAATTTGTTTCTCTCTCTGAGTTTTTATTTGGGAGATGTATTTTTAGTTTATTTTTTTATTCTTTTATCTGAAAGTCTTGTGAATTGACGAAATTAGCCCTTTATTTTCACGTGTGAGTTGCACGTGTGCAATTCAGGCAAGGATTTTGCTATAAATGGATTTTTTAATCATCGGTGCAACAATTTAACAAGTTCAAGTATGCTCGTGCAACTTTTTTCCGTTCAGGGGGTAAAGCGCAAAAACGTCCAAAGTTTAGGGGATTTTTTGCAGTTAACTCTAAAAATAATTAAGATTGTTAAAATAAAATATAATTATCTACAATCTCGTATATGAATAAAATTTTGAGCCCTAATCAAATTACTACATAAAATAATCCATAACATGATTTAGAGACTCAAAATTATAGAGTCCTCCATTGTGGAATATTTTTTTTAGAGACTGTGAAATTGTACCGAGTCACCATATGGGTCTCCAAAACAGAATTTGGAGACTCAGTTAGAGATTCCCTAAGGAAAATCGTGAAATAATTTCCACCTATATTTCCCCCGATCCCCACTATTGATGCAATCTCTACCAAATCCATTTTTGTCTTGCGAATCGCGATAGAAACCTTAAAAAGACCACATTTATCTTTTGAATTTGCATTCACGGCCCCATTTACGAAAACCACCTAGGAAGAACAATGGGAAATATCCATTAGAATCCTGTTTGAAGTTTCTGAACCTAATTTATGTAATTTTTAATATTGCACGAGGTAAATCGAACATTATTTTCTACTTGTCGTTTTTTGGACCTCCCGGAACTTTTGTACTTTATATATCTTCTTGGAATGTGTCGGTTGTATCTTCAAGGAATATTTCGGTTGTAGTGTTATTTTTTCGGTTGTATCTTATTTAACACCATTTCAAGTTTGACAAGTATGGTTCCACCGATTTCATTGCTTCATCACATTAATTCCAAGAAGATTGAGTGGAAGATAATTGCGGGAGTGATTCGTCTATGGTTAGTGTCAGATAGGTGGGAAAAAACAGAAACTGCTAGTATTGAAATGGTTTCTATGGATGAGAAGGTGATGTTCCATTTTCCGAGTTTCTTTTCCTTTTGTTTTGTTTCAATTTATATTTCGAAAGTTCCGCATATAACAATTTTAGTCGATTTTATTCGAATTTGTAATAGGGTATGCGTATCCATGCTACGGTAAAATAAATTCTCATTGAGAAATTTAAAGAATTGGTGAACGAAGGCGGAACTTATATTTTTTCAAAATTTCTTTGTGGGCGATTCCAGTTTACCATTTTAAACATCTACACATAGATTTTAGGCTCAATTTTGAGGGAATGAATGTAGTTACTATTACAGTTGCTGACAATATGCCGTCTACCAACTTTAAGTTCGTTTCTTTCGACATATTAAAGTAGAATGTGGATGAAACTTTACTATTTGGTACGTAAGGTCTCATATCATTCTTCTATGACTAAATTATTGTTCCTATTGGGTGTAGAATCAAATATTTCGATTCTAGCTGGGTCATGCTAATTTTATGTGTTAATGTTTTACACAACCCTTTGTGGTCAAAACTCGTCCCTTAGAGTTACGGCTAAGATGAAGTTCGTTTCACCTTAATCACCCAACGAATCAAGATTGACGTCTAGCAACTACGCGTCATGATTCCCTAGATACAAATGAATTGCCTGCTGTTGGGGCTAAATACCTAATTAACACGCAAGTGCACGTATCGCAAACAAGTAGTAAAAGTGGACTCGTGAGAGTCGGATGTCGAACCCACAGGGAATACTCAAATTATCTAATCCTAAGTACCAAATTCTAACAATTATGATTTTTATCCAGCCTACGCAAAGTTGTCAAATTTAATCAACTAAATAATTAAACTAATTATGAAAGCAAATAAACACGAGAAAATATCAATAAAAACGGACCTAGGATTTTATCTTCCCCCTATGCAAGAACTGCTCACCCAAAACCCCTCAATTATGAAATATATGATTCATGATTATTAACCCGAGACACTAATTTACTCATAACCCGCTGTCGCGTGTATTATGAGTATATTATTCATAAACGGTTCACTATATGTCTATGCAAACAATTTATGAATAAAGCATTAACTAACAAGTCTCGTAAATGGCTACCTAAGGTGATATCTATATGTCTACGACACCACATGCAATTGACACACTCATCCGGTGAAAACTACTCGAAGGTTCTTATACTTACCGTCTAATTATCAAAATAGCTCTGTCGAGTCAATCCCAATAATCACAGATAAAGCACATAAATTGATCAAGTTCATGCACTAACAATCATAACAAGTATAAGAAATAATCATAGAATCATAATTGCATAATCTCAAGAAAACGGGTTCACCATCCCCACATAGGGTTCCGACAAAATTCTAGATTAAAAACTTAGCTACTCGTAATTCTTATGATAAGCAAAATAGAATAAATAAAATAAATAAGAAAAACTATGCTTGAGTCTTCGTTGATCTTCGTTCTTCGTGTTTTGTGGTGTAAAATTTCGTGCTTATGGTGTAGAGACTTGTTGCTTTTATAGGCTTTTCTTGATAAGGAAGTAGTGGAAACCTAATAGGAATCAATTTCCGCCACTTTCCCCCATTAGGATTTGTTCGTCGATTTGTGCCATGTTGGAGTCCGAATTTTGGAATGTTGTGTGAATAATAATTGTAGCCCTTGAAATTAGCTTTCCAATGCCATCAAAATCACCTAATTCGGAGTTCGTATGAGAGAGATATGCTCGAAATGGTGGACACTGTCAAAGCTGTGGCGAGATTCCTTTTTCCAATTTGATTTGTTTCCTTATTTGCAACTTTTTCCTTTCTTTTTGATCTTTTTTCCTTCATGGACACCTAATTCTCGTTTTTCACCTATAAAACACAAAATCAATCAATTAAAGCACAAATATAATTAAATCTAAACAAAAGATCCACGTAAAGTAAACGTATTGAGTGTAATATCTACACTCAACACACCCCCAAACTTGAACTTTTGCTTGTCCTCAAGCAAAATCTAATCGTAAGCAAATGACTCAACTACCGCATCTCATCACATAGATCAATGACCAACTTCATGTTTTCAGAACTTGTAATTATAATGAAAATTCGTAGGCATTCGCAAGCTCAAAATTCAAAAGCACTTAGTCACTTACCATAGTCAAAAACCACAAATCATGCAATTGTTTCAAGCATCCAATATTTGTAAATTAAAAATAGAAAAAATTTATGCTTACATGCATATGTTTGACTACAAATACTCACCAAATTATTCTACTCTACTAATATCGAACATTAAGCTATTGGGATCATTGGGGCTTTTTGGCTTTCAATTGTTAGGCTATTTGGTTCGAGGTAGGAAATATGGGTATATGTGGTTATTCTTCTTGAATTGAGGTGATTACGCCGAAATTTGAAATATAAGCGTTTGAAACAATGAAGTCACCTCTAAGGACTTTAATAAACTCGATTCTTAAGAGTTCAAAAGTCTCCACTTTTGCTCTTAAGACAATGGATCGATCTTTCAAAACAATTCAACAACTAGTCCTTACTTCTCTCTTCTAGTCTCTTCTTCTTCTCTTTTTTTTTTTTTTTTATATATATATATATATATATATATATATATATATATATATATATAGATACATATATATTTTTCTTCTTCTTTTCTTTTTCTCTTTTTCTTTTCTCTTTTTTTTTTTCGGGGAAGAAGAAGAAGGACCTTATAAAAAATTTCAACCGAACTCCAAGGGGTAATTTTTCAAGAATCTCCATCTATTCTACCTTATACACATTGGCTAAAAGAAAGAACACATTTTCTCCGAGGCTCAAATCAAGGTTCTAAGGAAAATTTCGATAAAAAGGTAGGCTTGAAAGGCTCAAACGGATCAAAGAAGGCCCAAATCATATCCCAAATCACTCACTACTCAATACTTGGTATCATAAATTTCCTAAGGTGAGGTCTAAAACCGAATATAGCATGATCTAACACAATTTAACTCCAAATTTAAAATACAAAACATTCAACCCAAGCAATGCACAAAGTGTGATTCCTAGCAATAATTCGTTTCTAAGTTCCGTTGAATCGAAAGCTAAACAAACATCTAATCCTTATCACAATAAAACAAGCAATTTCATCATTAAACATTGATCATCTCTCATCATCATAACTCATCGATGCGTTCGACTCAAGCAATTTTTTTTTTAAGAAAACAATAAATAAACGAAAACGACTATAAAGAAAAAAATTCCTAAAGCATGCAATCTAAAACCTATAAAGCACATAAAAAGTGTTTTTTCACCCCCAAACTTAAAATTTACATTGTCCTCAATGTAATTAAAACGAAGTTTAAGGATAGAATACACCTTGATTAGTCGAAACTTCCTCCACGTGTTGCACCTCTCCATCTCTTCCTCTTTCAAGCAAACTTTTTTTTACGACCTAAAAATTCAAACATGATTAAATTATTAGGTTGCAAGCTTATATACATTCTAAGAAAATTAAAAGCAACTAAAAATACGAAAATATGTGAGAGAAAAAAAAAACGATAAATGCTCGGGTTGCCTCCCGAGGAGCGCGTTTAATTTTAAGTCTTCAGCCGGACTTCGCTTCTTGAAATTGTTATGTCCAATCCAAAGCCTTGTAGATTGCGCATCCATCCATGAGCTCTATCACTTCAATTGCAACCAAGGCATGGATAGCACTGCAATATGTCACGGTCCACCTTAACTTGTAGTCTTTTTTTGTTGTAATCAATCGGTACGAAGCCAAGATGGGATCTTCATCACCCGCTCCCTCAAATCGGTACACAAAAACCTCAAGTCTGTGTATAACCTCCACTTCAAACACATTCGTCTTCTCATCAACCTCTATTGATGCCTTCAAATCTACATTTAGATCAACGACAGGGTCCACAACTAGAATATCTTCAATCATTACATCCATCTCCTTCTTCTCTTGTTCTGAGGCATCTTCGTGGTTTAGCTCGATTGCCTTCTCAGATTCATCATGCTCAAGTGTCTTCGTAATTTCTATTTCTCTCATATCGACACTATTTTCTGGACATGGAAGATTTTTCTCACCACAGGCTTCACCCGAATTTTCTTTGATGTAACCATTGCCGATTCCGTCTGGAATATATTCAAGAAACTCATATTTTAATTTGAGCGTCATCTCTTCTAGTTGTATCTCCATGTTTCGAAATGATGATTGAGTGGACTTCATGAATTCGGCAATAAGGGATACCAAATCAAGTTGTTCATCAGTGGTCTGCTGCTGCATTGGATAATAATTTTGAAAATCATCAAATTGTGGCTCTCTATGTTGAAACTCGTTCAAATCTTGGTCTTGAAAGTTTTGCTCCTATGTGTTGGTGTAAGTGTTCCAATAACCTCCGTTGGTAATTTCGACGAAATTTGTCGCTTTTGGTGATCCCCAACATTGATCGGAATAATGATTTCCACCACATGCGGAACAAAGCGGAGGCATATCATAGGTGTTTTGGAGGTATTCGTCAGATGGAAGCCATTCATATCCCGTTTGAGGTGCCCCAACATTGTAACCAGACATGTAACAAAAAAAAATAAAAAAAAATCAAAATTAAAAATAAAAATAAAAATTAAAATTAAATGGCTGAAGTAAGAAAAATTGCTCAAATTTGATATTAGAATAAATAAATAATTTAGCCGTATTCCCCGGCAACGGCGCCAAAAACTTGTTGGGGCTAAATACCTAATTAACACGCAAGTGCACGTATCGCAAACAAGTAGTAAAAGTGGACTCGTGAGAGTCGGATGTCGATCCCACAAGGAATACTCAAATTATCTAATCCTAAGTACCAAATTCTAACAATTATGATTTTTATCCAGCCTACGCAAAGTTGTCAAATTTAATCAACTAAATAATTAAACTAATTATGAAAGCAAATAAACATGAGAAAATATCAATAAAAACGGACCTAGGATTTTATCTTCCCCCTATGCAAGAACTGTTCACCCAAAACCCCTCAATTATGAAATATAGGGATAATTACACTTTTCGTCCCTATACATTACCACTTATACGATTTTCGTCCCTAAACAAGATGAAGTTACAATTTTCGTCCCTATACATGTCACTTTTATGTTGTTTATGTCCCTCCGTCCATTTGTCCAGTTAGTTTGGACGGAAAAATCGCACGTGCGTCGCACGTGACACACAAAAGCACCTCAACACCTCAAAACGTTCAATTACGCATTACAGGTAAACACAATCTGCCCTAATTCTCTCTTGAATCCAAATGCCCCCTTTTTTAAATCCCTAATTTGTTCCACATCTCACCTGTAAATCCCTAGTTTCTTGAAGTAAAAAAGTGTTCAATCACCAAAATTATCACTGATCACGATTTTTGGAGTAGATTACAATTTCTGGAGTGGAGCTACGGAATTGCGACAAATACTAGGGTTCTTCATCTAAGGACAACAAAAATGTCGAGAAGAGCTTCACTGATGCTAGAATGTACTCCGAATTACGGTAAGTTTCTTTTGTTTAAATTTACTTTTGTTTGAGCGAAATTGTTTGCCTTAGCTGATTACTGATTGGAGTTTTTTTTTTTTTTTTTTCTTAATTATTTTAAATAAAGCTTGTGTTGGGGAATTAACATGTTTCACCATTAAAATGAGACATGGTGGAATTATGAAGCACTCTCCAAAAAGAGAGTACATAGGAGGAAGTCTTGAATGGTTTGATTTTGTCGATATAGATCAAATAGGGATGTTTGACTTTTGGGGTTTTGCTGAGGAGCTGGGGTACACTGAAAAATGGAGTCTTAGGTTTTGGCTTAAGCATGGAAAAAGTTTTGATAAACACTGCAAGTGTATTGAGACTGATAGTGACGTGTTTAATATAAGAGGCCATAATCCTAAAAATTGGGAAGTTGAGATATTTATTGAACATCTAAATCTGGGAGTGGATGTGGAGGGTGAAACTGGGGGTAGGTTAGTCAATGAAGCTGTTATAATTGATGATGTAGGGTTGGAGGGAGAGAATAGTGAATCTGATGAATTTAGTGAGGATGATGATGTGTTTTATCAAAGTGATTATGACATGGAAGATGATGATAAATTGTTTGAGCAATTTGTAGATCCTGAGGCTGAGTTTGGGGGGTTGGGTAAGGGTAACTCTGTTGCAGATGATGATTTCATTAGTGAGGAAATGTATAATAGGCTGCAAAATGAAGAAGGTGATGAAGATTGTGTAGTTAGTGATGATGATTTTGACAGCTCAAATGGTAGTGATAAGGATGAGGGTAAGGGTAGAATGAAGTTCCCCAAATTTAATCCTAAAACTGAGAATAAGAATCCAGACATCATGCTAGGCTTGATTTTCAGTTCCAAAAAAGAGGCAAAATTTGCTATTGAGTCTCATTGTTTTAGGAGGGGTATGATGGTGAAATTTCCAAAAAATGATGCCATTAGACTCAGGGCTGTGTGTAAAAAAGAGGGTTGTGGATGGTACATTCATGTCTCCAAAATGCAAAATGACCACTCTTGGCAAGTGAAAACCTATAACCCAAGACACACTAAATGTTCCTGGAATTATAACAATACAAGCCTTAAGTCTGGTTGGATTGGCAAAATATTTATGAAAAAATTGAAAGACAATCCAAAGTTGGGTACAAATGAATTCAGAAGTGAAATTTGTACAACTTTGAAGGCCAATATAACCAGATCACAGGCTTACAGAGCAAGAAAAAAGGCAATTAAGATAATCCAGGGAACTTTGGAGGAACAATTTTCAAAAATTTATGATTATTGCCTAGAAATTGAAAGAACTAATCCAGGTTCTACAGTTATCATGAAGCTGACTGAGGAGAGAAGATTCCATAGGTTGTACATGTGTTTCAATGCATGCAAGGTTGGGTTTAAAAATGGTTGTAGGCCTATAATTGGGGTAGATGGTTGTTTCTTGAAGGGTGGGCATGGAGGTCAACTATTAACTGTAGTTGGGTTAGATCCAAATAACAACATCTTCCCAATTGCATATGCAATAGTTGAATCTGAAACAAAAGACAGTTGGATCTGGTTTTTGAACTTGTTGAATGCAGATATTGGATTTGAAAATGAACATAATTGGACTTTTATGTCTGACAAGCAAAAATGGTTAATTCCAGCTTTTGAAACTTTGTTTCCCAATGCTGAAAATAGATTTTGTGTGAGACATTTACATAGCAATATGAAGAGGGATGGAGTCACTGGGTTGGCAATCAAGACAGCATTATGGGGGGCAGCTAAAGCAACCAGGGTTGAAGAATTTAATAGAAAAATGCAAGAGTTGAGAGACATTGATGAAGATGCCTATCAATGGTTAGTGAAAAAGCCTCCTCAAAACTGGACTAGATCCCATTTCAGTCCACATCCTAAGTGTGACATCCTACTGAACAATATGTGTGAATGTTTCAATAGTTTCATTCTTGAAGCAAGAGAAAAACCAATAATTTCTTTGCTTGAAACTATTAGAAATCTGTTAATGACTAGGGTGCAATCTAACAAGGAAAAAGCTGCAAAATGGGAAGGTCTCTTGTGTCCAAAGATAAAAAAGATCTTGATGAAGATTATGGAAGAGGCTGGGGAGTGTATATCTATGAAATGTGATGATTATCATTTTCAGATTATTGGTCCATTTGACCAACATACTGTTGACTTGTTGGAGAGAAAGTGTAGCTGCAAAAAATGGGATTTAAGTGGCATACCTTGTAAACATGCATGTTCAGCAATATGGTGTAGAAATGAGGAGTCTGAATCATATGTACATAATTGTTACAAGGTTGAGACCTATTTACAGGTTTATGAGCCTCCAATCTTAGGCTTCAATGGACCTGAATTGTGGCCCAAAAGTTCATTAGAAGCTCCACTGCCTCCAAACTACATTGAAAAAGCTGGCAGGCCTCAAAGGCTAAGGAGGAGAGAACCTGATGAACCCCCTGCCCCAGGTGCAAATCCACATAGATTGAGAGGAATTAAAAGAAACAATAAATGTAAGACATGTGGGGGCACAAACCATAACTCAAAAACATGCAAGAAAAGAAAATTTTCTGCAGTTGAGCAGGTGCAAGCAAGTCAAAGTGGAACTGGAGATGCAGTTGGCCAACAAAATGAGTCTGTATTTGAAGTTCCTCAAGATTACTTGGCCACTCAAGCTTCTGTTTCAAGTGTACCACCACAGAGAAAAACAAAATTACAGGTTTCAATTATTTTTTTTTATTTTTCAGTATGGTTAAAATATATTTATAGTCTTTTGTGAATTAGTATTTAATAAACTTATTTGGGATAATTACAGGTTAAAAGGCCTTCTCAAAAGAATGTGAATGTTAAAGGAAGGACAAATACAATTGCTTTTCAAGCCAGCAAATCATCTCCAACAGTTAACACTCCTGTTATTGTCAAAGGGGGACTCAATTTTATCACTCTGAACAATCTGAAAGCAAGTGTCTCACATTCCAAGTCTGCTGGTGCCTCACATTCCAAGTCCAAGTCCAAGTCTGTTGGTGATTCTTCATCCAATGCCAAGTCTGTTGGTGGTTCTGCATCTAAGGCTGTTGGTGGTTCCAATCTTGCATCTTAGTCTTAGATGGCATTTTTATTTTGAAGACAATCTTGCGTTTTTATGAATATGTAATTTGTTCTATGAAGTACTTTGAATTATGTAGTGTTTTTGTGAACTTGCAGTTTAGTTTGATGTACTCTAATGTGAGATGTCATATGTTATCATTTGAAAACAAGTTTGTAATTTGAATCATGTTTGCAAACAAATCATATGTTTGTACTTTGAATGATGTTTTTGGAATCATGAATGATGTTTTTGGAATCAATAATGTAGTCTATGTTTTATTTTATTTTTTGTAAGTGATGCTTGCATTTATTTTGTCAATCTGTTAACATGTACCAAAAATGCAAACATAATTGAGATACAAACTTGCATTATATTGGACAAAAAAAAAAACAACAATGTTATCACAAACAACTACATCTTAACCACTAATATTAATCACTGAAAATTCTAACCACTAATTTTCATCATTACAATGACAATTAAACAACCTAAGACAACCAAAAGAACTTTCAAGATCTTCATTCTATTGTTATACATCACAATTAAATTTTCCATTTTCTTTATTTTTCTTTCATAGGACTTCTTTTCCTTTGCCATCATATCTTCTTGCTTTGCCATCATATCTTCTTCATTTGCCCTTATATCTCTTTTTTTCCTTATAGCTGGCCAATTCATCATTCAAACGGTCTATTCTTCTTATCAATCCAGGGATAATATTCTTTGATCTAGCACACATTTCAGGATCATGCCATTTGAACACATCACAGTTTTTAACTCTCTGTTCCAAAAGAAACACAATTGTGTGTGACAAAAAATATCAATACACACACACACATACACACACACACACACACACACACACAAAAATTACCTCATAATTTGGACAGACACGAAATCTTCTTCCAGGATTACTAGGAGTCCATGAGGTCAACAATGGCATCTCATCTCCACATTTACAATAAAACACTTCATTTCTAGCAGATCTTGAATTGTAGCTAGAACCACTATTTTGACTCATCCTTCAAGCTCCATTCCCCAATATAAAACAACAAATTCTTAATTTTTGTTTCCAAATTAAAATCTAGGATAAATAAAGAGAGAAGAAAATTTACTTCGAATTCGCGACCGCAAGTTCTGAAATTATCTACCTGCGCTGAAGAAGCTTCAAAATTTGAATTGCCCACTTTCTAATTGTGCTTCCAATGATGAATTCATAAGGAATTGAGAGATTTCGAAAATTGGGGCTTAGGGTTTTCGAGAGAATTTTGGTATTTATAAAATTATTCTAATAATCTGAACGTTTTGAGGTGTTGAGGTGCTTTTGTGTGTCACGTGCGACGCACGTGCGATTTTTCCGTCCAAACTAACTGGACAAATGGACGGAAGGACAGAAACAGCATAAAAGTGACATGTATAGGGACGAAAATTGTAACTTCATCTTGTTTAGGGACGAAAATCGTATAAGTGGTAATGTATAGGGACGAAAAATGTAACTATCCCATGAAATATATGATTCATGATTATTAACCCGAGACACTAATTTACTCATAACCCGCTGTCGCGTGTATTATGAGTCTATTATTCATAAACGGTTCACTATATGTCTATGCAAACAATTTATGAATAAAGCATTAACTAACAAGTCTCGTAAATGGCTACCTAAGGTGATATGTATATGTCTACGACACCACATGCAATTGACACACTCATCCGGTGAAAACTACTCGAAGGTTCTTATACTTACCGTCTAATTATCAAAATAGCTCTGTCGAGTCAATCCCATTAATAATCACAGATAAAGCACATAAATTGATCAAGTTCATGCACTAACAATCATAACAAGTATAAGAAATAATCATAAAATCATAATTGCATAATCTCAAGAAAACGGGTTCACCATCCCCACATAGGGTTCCAACAAAATTCTAGATTAAAAACTTAGCTACTCGTAATTCTTATGATAAGCAAAATAGAATAAATAAAATAAATAAGAAAAACTATGCTTGAGTCTTCGTTGATCTTCGTTCTTCGTGTTTTGTGGTGTAAAATTTCGTGCTTATGGTGTAGAGACTTGTTGCTTTTATAGGCTTTTCTTGATAAGGAAGTAGTGGAAACCTAATAGGAATCAATTTCCGCCACTTTCCCCCATTAGGATTTGTTCGTCGATTTGTGCCATGTTGGAGTCCGAATTTTGGAATGTTGTGTAAATAAGAATTGTAGCCCTTGAAATTAGCTTTCCAATGCCGTCAAAATCACATAATTCGGAGTTTGAATGAGAGAGATATGCTTGAAATGGTGGACACTGTCAAAGCTGTGGCGAGATTCCTTTTTCCAATTTGATTTGTTTCCTTATTTGCAACTTTTTCCTTTCTTTTTCATCTTTTTTCCTTCATGGACACCTAATTCTCGTTTTTCACCTATAAAACACAAAATCAATCAATTAAAGCACAAATATAATTAAATCTAAACAAAAGATCCACGTAAAGTAAACGTATTGAGTGTAATATCTACACTCAACACCTGCAAGAACCTTTTGATATAGTTAGCGTACAATACGATCCCTTGGATTCATATGTCCCGATTGAACTAGAAGCATTGGTTCATCGAGACCTCCTTACTAGTTCAATGATTGTGCGATCGTTCTAAGTGTTGTAATCGTTACGTGCATGACTTAGAGAATCGAATTCTCTAATCATCACTTAGTCAGCTCTGGCTAGAGACTTAGAGATTACAAACTATGAGAACACACAGGACATCCAAGACTATTTTAGCGATCGAATCCCCGACTACAATGCACAGACTTCCCACTAGATTTCGGACTGCACGAACACTGGCCCTTGGGGTGGTCCTCGGTGGAACTCAGGGACATGTCACCATACAGCTGGTCCTCTAGTGACGTCACAATGATGTCTAGGTCATAAGGACTAATGGTGTAAAACTATACCATAGATATCTCTACTCGATTATTGAGAACCACTTAGAGATTTCTAGGGTGAGGGAGTTCAGTGAACTCGTCAACTTACGAGCACCCACTTATGCATGCCGATATCACAATACCGTTTACTCATGAGATGCAGTGCACATACACTATGTGCTAGTCTCTTAATGGGAAAGGCCGATATCCTCATTGGTGGCGTAACCCTTCGACTAGGAACACGTTTAACAATTATAATACTAAAGTAAATATCTCACGATCCTAACGATCAATTACTAGTACTTGTAATAACTATAAGGACTATATCTATGCTTGTGACAAAGGGACAAAGATATAGAATGCCAAGGTGTTTTATCATTAATACGAAAATGATTATTTATTACAATAATAAATGGAAAGACCACAGCCACAAGTTGGCTTGTTGGTCACCTACTCTAACATTATATTTGTTTGGACTTATTTTATTTGTGTTATGAGATGATTTTTAAGTAGTAAGTACTAACAGTTTATATATATATATATATATATATATATATATATATATATATATATATATATATATATATATATATATATATATATATATATATATATATAATGCGTTGCTATTAATTTTACAAGACGTGTAAAATCTTACAATTTTACGATCCGATTTTATGTTTTCGATTTTACTACTCCTCTCCGATTTCAAGTAAAATCTCGATTTTAACTACCTTAGTTACCAATACCAATTCAGCCAGAAGTGCTATGTTTGCAAAATGGTGAGGATGAAATTGAGGTGGAAAATATTCAAGAAAATTCAAGATCTGCTGATGAGGTTCAAGAAGATGAAACTGCAGTCCAAAGCAATGCAGGGATACTGATGTTCAAGAAGATGAGATTTCAAGGGAAAATACTTATGTTCAAGAAGATGAAACTGCAGTTCAAGGCAATCTAAGGCAGTTGATGATGTTGAAAATAGTTCAAGGGAAGGTACTCATGTTCAAGAATATAACATTTCAAGGGATGTTGATGAAGTTTATGAAGATGAACTTGCAACTAAATGCAACTGAAGTTGATGATTGAAAGTGAAAAGCCATTACAAGTTCAAGGGAATTTGATGATGAAATTGAAGCAAAAATTGCTATTACAAAGGCCTTTTTAGAAGAGGAATTTGAAAAGAAAATGGCAGTACATGAAGAACCATCACATAGTCCTGAAGAAACAGATCTTCAAGAACCATTTCAAGAAGAACCAGTTGAGCCATTGCAAGAAGAACTAGTACATGAAGAACCATTACACTCAAAGGCAGATGATTCTTCAGATAGTGACAACATTCAATTTGACGAGTCCTCAGATGGTGATGCAAAGTCAAATGCTTCAAGTGAGGAATTAGAGGATATTGAAGACTCTTTAAATAATGATATCTTTGTTGATAAACAACCTACTCATCGAGACCTAATCAGGAAACTCAAGAGAATGTGAACGAAGGCCAAAAGAGCAAGTTATAGGATTGAGAAAAGTCATTTAGATCATACTACACCATCTACAGCCCATCGGTATAGTGAGCCAGAAGACGATAATGATATTGAAAACTTGGATGATTTAAACAGATTTAAATGTCCTACATTCACTCAACCAATAAGCATGAGAAAAAAAAACTTGGAAACTTTGATGAAGTTCTCAAATATCGGTCTTTTTATAAATGCACTGACATATTGGGTGGTGAGAAATGGCTATGAGTTCAATATATAAAAATATGAAAGGAGTAGGGTCGCTGTAGAAGAAGAAGGTTGCAATTGGAGGATCCTTGCATATGTTGTACAAGGTGGTCCAACTTTCTAGGTATAATAAATACTTTTCATACTTTTTATGTATAATAAATACTTTCTCATTCATTTTATATGTAAAAAAATAGTTTTTTATTCCTTATTTTCAGATCAAGAAAATTACATGAGAACATACATGTTCAAGGAAAAGAGTGAACAAACATGCAAATGTCAAATACAATGGTAAAAGAATAGAATAAGCAATCAAAGACAACCCTGATAGTCCAATTCAGAAGCTTGGAAACTCAATACGGAGGAAGGTTGGTGTTGAAGTTGGATACTGGAAGACGTTAAGGCCTAAAAAAGTTGCACTTAGTAAAATCAAAGAGCTAGATGCTCAAGAGTATGTGTGGGACTACTGGTTAGAGATAGGAAACTTGGTTTTAAGATGCTATTCTATTAAGATCCTCCAACTTTTGATAGGATGTATTTTAGTCTTTCCCCAATGAGTCTTTGGTTATATGCAATTCGCCATTTAATTAATATCATGACCTTTTTATGATTTAATTTTCATAACTCACCGCCTCTCTATAACCATTGAGGCTCCCTTGTGGTTCGACGGCGGGGAAATCATGTTCTCTCGGGTCAAATATCGCATATCAACTTTAATGTTTGTAATAAAATAACCAATAGAGGGGAGATAACCGTCTGGGAAACAATAATTACTTGTCCAAATTCTGCAACAATGCAGAACTCTTGTGGGATCTCAAATGCATTGCTATAAAAAAACAAAGAATCTTACAAAACTAACCTGATTACCCATCTCCATAAGAAAAACATGTCAGCGACTTATAAATAAAAAATGTAAATTTAATCCATAATCGTAAACACCAAAAAAATAAAATGTAAGTTTAAAAAGTATAATATAAATAACTTATTTAGATCAAATTTTGGAACACATACTTATAAACAACATTCATCGTAGTACTTGAAGTGTTTCCATCTTTGTCACATATAAGTATCTTCATTACTTTGCGACCGGTAACTCTTGAGATAGCAACATATAATTACCCATACGAAAACACCGGCTTCTGAAGATTTATACTGACATGTTGAAGAGACTGACCTTAACTTTTATTTATTGTCATTGCAACCGAAAGATTGATAGGAAACTGTCGATGTTGAAATTTAAAAGGAATTCTGCTATCGGATGGCGTTAGAGTCAGACGTGGAATAAACACCTTATGAACAATGTTGGTGCATGATATAGTTTTTGCTTCCAATACTCGCTTTCTTAATCACGTGATTGAAAGTCAGGTGCCGTTGCGCAAATCTGAAGATTGGTCTATAATTCTCAGCAGCATGACTGGAACTCCAACTTTAAGCTTTAAATCATGATTTGGAAGACCGGAAGAATTAATGTTATTTAGAAATTCAGGCGTATAAATGTCATCAGATCTGTCAATGGCTTTGTTAGTTGAACACGGACTATCAAAACTGAGATAGGTCATCATTTCACCAGGAACCAATGATAGCAAGTAATTATTCACCACATCAACAATCTCATTAGTTGGAGCCAGTATAGCCCTATGTTACAAATAACGGATATCATCCATGTTCTCCAAAAATGATGGATAAGTTTTATTTACAATCACAGTAAGTGGGTCACCTGAATATTTTATGAGCAAGTCACAAGAAATTTCAATGTCGACCACTTGATCATTAGGACAACCTATAGTGCTATCCCTAACACTAACACGCATTCTGAGAATTTCTTCACTTCATGAATCTCAGAATTTGATATGCCGGATTGAAGGCTCATATTTTTGTGAATGTCAGAACTTCACAGTATCCCCATAAACATGAGGAGTTAATACTAGCAAACACTACCTCTTGTCTCGTTACTTTCGGTATTACAAGTAGAATCTGTAGAAAATCACCACAAAAAACAATTATTTTCCCCCGAATGGTTGTTTTTTACTATCAGAATTAGAGAATTTGAGTATATCTTTGAAAGTCTTGCTAACAGCCTCAAAGCAGTGTTTATGTATCATAGGAGCTTCATCCCTAATGATAAGTTTTGCTTTGACTATCAAATTAACCAGTGGGCTACCTTGTGCAATGTTGCAAGTAGAATCTTCATTAACATTTAAGGGGATCACAAATCTCAAATGAGCAGTTCTACCACCAGAAATGAGTAGAGCTGCTATACTACATGAAGTAACTGTAAGGACTATTTCACTTTTGATATCAGAGCTGATGAAAGTGTTCTCAAAATATATGTTTTGCATGTACCGTCCTATCTATAAATAAAAAATAGTCCGCGTCTTCTTGCAATGTGAAGCATTATGTTATCGTAGATATTTTTCTTTTCATCGATGAGATTGGCCAAAAGTTGACAATGTTCTGCAGTAAATGTCTGTCCGTCATATCTAAGTTCATCATGGATAAGCCTATTCTGAACTTGTGAAAGCAATGATATGTGTATTCTTGGCATTGTCGGAAAAATAGCAAGAATCTTATTGGTACTCCTCAAAATACTCTCTACTTCTGCGAGAGCGATTTTTTTTCAAATCGTCTTCACTAAGCTGCAAATATGTGATATTGCAAAAATATAATAAATATTTGATATAACATAAAATATTGTATTGATTATGTTAGATATTTAATAGGATGAACTTCATAACAAATAAGTAAATACTGAAAATTATTCAATAATATCAAATCGAAGGAGTGTTCATTGATTATGTAGGATATCATCACTCAAGTGCTGTCATATGCTGTTCCAAACAAATTCTGGCCGTTAAAGCTGATTTGAGAACATTAATATTGCAAATAGATTTCTCAAGTAATTAGTTGTACCTCAATCACTTGCTTCGCGAATTCCATCAATATATTCTTTTTTCATCATCCAACAAACCCATAGCATAGCAAGAATCTCAAAATGTAGGATAAACAACACATCTATAGTTCTCAAATCATAATAAGAAATATCACCCTTTGACATATTCAACAAAATTCTCAAATAATATATTTCTCCACTTCCAAGGGGTACGTAATGAATTCTCCCAACCAAAAACCCCTGCTTTCTAGGAAACTGCTCATGTAGAGGTTGTTTCAATACAAATTTAATAGGAAACTGTGCATAAATCAAGTTCTTTGCCTCAGGATATTTCTTATTTGCTCCCATCCATGCCAAGAATTTCGATTATTTAATGTTAGGTTTGTCCAGAACTGAGTCAATGGGATCATCATCATTGAAAGTTACAATTTTCTCTTCAGGCAAATGAAGAGGTAAACGTTCAACATATGACTCTCTATAATGAATGTCAAAAGAAATTAGCCTCCATGTCGCCTCACATGGTGATAAGTATCTGCAGTCATAATACATTTTAATCTCATCTTCACATTACGATGCATTGTTGTTTGTTGAACTTTGATAAAATCCCGCAGTGACCCGATCATGAACTTTATTCACATATTTGAACAAATACTTGATAGATCTGGATTGGTTGCACCATTCAACATTTTTATGTGCGTTGAATCTCTTGAGCATATATGGATTGTAGGGAATCGCAAATCTGTTATCAACCATAACACCAACTTTTGTTAATGATTACCCCATTGTCTCTCCTTCTATACAATGGATACCCATCTTTATCGTGTGATGTTCAATCACTAATTTTTTTTTGGAAAATACTTAGTACACCTACCATCCTGCATACATGGAGATTTTGGATTCAGCGGTCTACATGGACCATGTATCATAATAGATTTTACACAGTTGTAAAGGTAAGAATCATCATCTTTAGAAGGAATTTCAGCATAAATGATTTTGTCAATATCTTCTGGATTCAAATATTTGTAATCTGAATGCAAAAAAATGTATACATGGGCATGCGGTAATACTCGCTTCTGAAACTCAATCGCATATATCACTGCATAACAAAAGAACAAATCAAAGGTTAATATATAAAACTATAGTAAAAGAAATAAGTTCCCTATATTTCACTTAAACAAAATAAATTATATGCAAAGTAGTACATGACTCATTTTCTGGGATCATTATGCAACTGCTTGAAGATTTGATTTTTTTTTATTTTGTAGTTGATTTATCGTTAAATCATCCATCCCACTAAATGCATGATTAAAAAAGTCCACATATTTATTCTTATTTATCTTCCCCAGTAAATACTTGATTAAGAAAATCACATATGTATTCTTATTTATTATGGTAAACTAATCGGAATGTACAACAATTTGTTATATATATATATATATATATATATATATATATATATATATATATATATATATGTGTGTGTGTGTGTGTGTGTGTGTGTGTGTGTGTGTGTTTATTATAAATAATTTTTTTTTATTAAATATCAAAAGTAAATGATTTTTTGTAAATATCTAATTTCACCTTTCCGGATGATTTTCCTTGTTTTATCTCATTTATAAGTTGGTCTAGTTTATCTTGAATACGCGATAAATAATGTACGGTATATCCTCAGGTCTCAAACCCTTTTAGCTCAAAATTCTTGTTATTTATGTTCAATTCTAATTAAATAAAAGTAATAAACAAATCAGGATATCCAACCCATCTACAAATAGCCATGGCATCCTGATAATTCTGAATCATATAGCGTACTCCTCCTGTAAAAGAGGTAGGAAATATGATTTGTTTTCCTGTTGCAGAATAATTCAATTTTCCTCTTAAGATTGCTTCTGATAATCATTTGTACCTTTCAGCTCTTAACTCTTTTCGATGATTCCGAATATACGCAAAACGATATGACTCTATCATGCTATAACCATCACCCAATAACTGCCGAAATAAACGTGTAGAGTATAACAACACATACTGCTCGTGGTCTTTTTCTTGAATTATGTATTCCAAGAATTCTCTCATTGACACCTTTTGCCTTTTGTTAGATAACATTCTACTGCTATCTTTTAATGAAACATCATCTTTGTATCTATCTTCTCCTCGTGGAAACAATAAAGGATATTGTAACGGCAAATATGCATGATTTAATACAGACGCATGTCGCAATTATTATTATAATTGTATCTCCACTATTATGTCTCTCTGAGTATCGGCACAATCATAATCACCTACAATAATTGCAGCAACTCCAGATGCAGATGGTAGGTTATATCTTCTTCCATCCCGACCTCTGGAAAGTCATTAGATTGAAACCTATCTCTGATCATTCTATAGAATTTTGCATACGGATTACAGCGATCAAGCATATCTTTGATATCAGAAATGATAGCAGCATATAATGTGTTAGTCTCCTCTTCCATACAGTGACATTTCATAAAACATACATTAGGTATCAATAAAAACATAAACATAAAAAAACACCTACTATTATTTTCAAAATAGTAGTGTTTTACCTGACAACAAGCATTTTATTTGATATTTCATTATGAGTGTCATATATGTACAATTGTGCAAATATTGGTGTTGATCTTGGAGTTGGCATTAAACTTTCAATTCTACGGTAATTCTCACCGTACATGATGAACTGCGGTGGAGCATTTATGTCATTCATTGTCCTATCAATTCTTTCACCCATGGAAGTAAAGGAAAACATCATATTAAATGACCGAATATGCTTGAGGAAAAAATTGGTTCGAGCATCATTTTTTAAGAAAACATCTTTAAGAGTTTGGGGAGGACTTATAAGAATTGGAAGTTCTATCTTTCCTTGAAGGCAACACAATGAGAATGTTGGAGTTGGCATATTCTTTTATTTATGCAATCTTTCAGCATACCACATCTATGCACCACAATGCTCGCATGGCCAAATAGGATCCCCAATATCCCAATATTCTGCATTATTTAAACAATTTTATGATTTGGAGATAAAGAATATTTAAAATAATAACAACATGCATCCGTCATTCCAATAATAGACACTTAGGTAGAGAACATATTTTGTTACAACTTAACAATAATATACAAAACAATAACATACCTTCATTGGACAAAATTGTATTCTCTACACTAGTTTCTACGTTCTCTACCGCACCGTCATGGACAAAGAATCGGGACAGGCTAGATGATGGCATATTAGCATTACGTTCACCACGTTCAACAACTTCAAAAAAGAAAATGTAAATAAACCCAGATGGTTTCTTGTAAATAAAACTTAAAAATATAGTTATGTAATTATGCAAATAATCATAATTGTAAGTACCAAAGAAAGGTAAAATACCAGGTTGACGACTTGTTGTACATTGACCAAGCATTGTATCATCGTTTGCTGATAAAATATCAGGTTGACGGTTTGTCGTACATTAACCAATCGTGCTCTCATTGTTTGCTGACGCAGATATAATCCCGTTGCTATTTATGACATATCGTCCAGCTCCTAGTGTACGTGTTTGACTATTGGTAATTGATAAGCGCGTTCTGAATGATGAACCTTGGCTGAATTTTGATTTTCATTAGTTCCGGATGACAATAGTCTCTTCTTTCGCAACCGTTGATCCATATCATGTGAAATCATAAGTTTGTGAGAGTTGCTATATATACTTTATATAGGGTAACATAAATGAATTAGCTACTTCGTGAAAACTAAAAAAAATCTTCTCGACGTTTGCTCATTCAAGTAGAGTGAATTGATAGTTTTTATTATTAAAAACCAATGAAGGATGAATATATATATATATATATATATATATATATATATATATATATATATATATATATATATATATATATATATATATATATATATTGACGATGCTAAAGATAGATCACTTGAGTAGTTGAAGTAGGATGAGTTGGAAGAGTAAAGTGAAATACTGGCTCACGAACTTGATAATCCAAAGACACTTGCGATCAGAGAACATGTAACTAAGTTGGGGGTTGATCCGGCGAAAACCCCTCCGACCCTCAAGTTAGACGTGTGAATTGCAAAAGTGGTATAGAGAATTCAGAGAGTTGTATTGCTAGAATAATGAGCGTACCTTAACAAAATGACTTATAACCTTTATTTATATTGAGTTTGTCGGGCTGAAATTAGGCCCAAACCTTATTTGAAGGTGATTGGGCTTCCATTGTAGTGGTTTTCAAAATTCGGCTTGTGGCCCTGTAGGTGAAGAAATTGTAGACCCATTGCGCTGGCTCAATTAGGCAAATCATGAAGCCCCCACTATCAAGTCGATGTGGGAGCCAAGTCTACAGGGGTGCCGGATCTTGTCGAGAGCGGGCGATGGAGCATCGCACGTCGGCGGACGTGTGTGAGGGGCTTGGCGCGCGCCTCAAGGAACGAGAAGATGAGGGTGCACGCGACGGCGGTCGCGCCTAGGGTGTGTTTCGCGCGTGTCGAGGATGTGCGGCAGGGTGCTAGGGCGACTGGTGGCGACAGGTGGACTGCACGCGCGTGGCAGCCTATTAGCGCGTGGTCTGCACGCGCGCAATAGCGCAGAGGTGTGTGGCCTGCACACGCACGATAGCGATGAGCCGCGGGTGGGTGTCGATTGATGCGTTAATTCTGAAGATGACAATGTGGTGGAGCGAGGTCGCGGATGGCGTAAAGAATGCATGGAGGGACAATATAAAACCGAATGTTGGTCTTTTGGGTAATACCAACGACGTGGGTTCTAGCAGTCGGCGTTGGTGACACAACGTGTACATTTTGGGAGTGATAGCGACGAGTCACCCAAGTCGGGTTCGTCAAGTGACTTCACGGGGTCGAGAAGTTAAGCAGGCGCCGTAGTTGGGTGGATGAGGAGATCGACCACGTTTTTCCAAGTGTCGACATGGAGGTCGAGGATGATGTTCCGATTGACGATGTAGCGAGAGATACTAAGAGGCCAAAAAAAGGTGAAGCCGATTAATCCTGATCTCGTTGATATCGATAACACGTTGATTGATAAGCAGTTGGGGCATATTCGTCAGTCAGTTGGGGCCCCGAGGAATATCGTGTTTCGTTTGCCCTAAAAACGCGAGCGATTTTTCACGCCACCGGATGTGTTCTACATGGTATATTTAGCCTTCTTGACTTGTTGTCCTCAGATCATCCCGCATCTGACTTGCTGAATATAGCAAGGAGTTCAGGATAAGGTATAGTTAGTTGTCCCCGAATGTGATACTCACGTTTGAGGCGTTTCACGAGAGGATGGCGCAAGTAGGGTTGCCGCTCATCGCTGACATGTTCAAGGCGTTGGTCGCGTTACACCGGCCGAATAAACTTCCATTTTTCTTCACTCATTCGTGAGTCAACTATAGGTTCTTGAAGGTTATAAAGATTGCGTGGGGGATTGAAAGTCCCGTTTTTTCTATGTGAGGGATCCTACTTTTGATATTCCCCCTGTTTGGAATCCTATGTGCGAAACCTCTAAGATAACATGGAACATGACGAAGCGGATTAAGGAGTCTGGATTGTATGAAGTAGAATTTGATCCAATGTATCTGATTTCGGGTGGTCAGCAACAGATATCCTTTCTTGTTGTAGAATGTTATTATGTTGCTTTATGTGTATATTCTTTGATGCATTTTGCATTGATGTTGTATATTTGGGTGGTAGTAATAGTCGATTGTTGTTTGCAGGTGGTCGTATTGTTTCGCGGCGCTTCGGGCTAAGAAGAATAGAGCTTCGAAGAAGAAGTCGCAGAGAGTTCCCGCAGTGCAGGCGAGATCGATTGGAAGTGGGCCTCGGGAGGTGACTCGGGTCGAGACCCCTCGGGTGAGTGTGGGGAACGTGGATGCTCGAAGCCGTGATGGGGAGCGAGAGCGCAAAATGCGCGAGCCCGTTCGAGATGTCGAATACGTGACTAAGGGGAATCGCGCACGAGTAGATCTCGAGGTACCTTATGTGTTTCGTGGTGGGGCAGAAAACAGTTGTTCACTTATGGAGTGAACCATGACGGGAAGGAGTCCTTATGGGATGTGGCGGACTATGACATGGCGATGAAGAAACTGAGGGTCTTATTGGAGAGTACGATCAAGGCCAAATGTCAGCCAAAGGTCTCCCTCATATTCGCACGCTGATCGGTGGAGACTTGTGTCGGGAAAGTAAATGTTTAGTTGAATGAAAATGTTTACACAATTATTTTATTTGTGGTCTTTACTTGTTGATATCTCTATGCAGGCGCTAGCTGGTTGGAGGTTCCTCATGGAACAAGAGGAGAAAGCGGAAGCGAAGGAAGAGGAGCGCGCTCGACGGGAGGTGAAGGAAGAAGAACTACGTGCCCAGTTGGAGGCAGTACAGTCAGAGCTCACTCAGAGGGTGCATGAGCTCGAAGTCAGTAGACGGGATGTCGTGGAGTATTGAGTTTTGGTTGCCCAAAAAAGGTGAGCTATTGTACGCGCCACCAGATGGGTTCTACACAATATATTTGGCCTTCTTGACTTGTTGTCCTCAGATCATCCCGCATCCTCATTGCTGAAGTCAGTTATCCCCGAACTTGACTCACGTTTGAGGCATTTTGCGAGAGGATGGCGCAAGTAGGACTGCCGCTCACCGCTGGCATATTCAAGGCGTTGTTCACGTTACACCGGTCGAATAACCTTCCGTTTTTCTGCACTTATCCGCGAGTGAACTATAGGTTCTTGAAGGTTATAAAGATGGCGTGGGGGATTGGAAGTCCCGTTTTATCTGTGTCAGGGCTCCTACTTTCGATGTTCCCCCAGTTTGAAATCTCGTGTGCGGGACCTTAAAGATAGCACGGAACATGACGAAGCGGATTAAGGAGTCTGGATTGTGTGAAGTAGAGTTTGATCCGAAGTATCTGATTTCAAGTGGTCATCGACATATATCCTTTCTTGTTGTTGAATGCTATTATTCTGCTTTATGTGTATATTCGTAGATGCATTTTGAACTGATGTTGTATCTTTCTGTGGTAGTAATAGTCGATTGTTCTTTGCAGATGATCGCATTTCGCGGCGCTTCGGGCTAAGGCGAATGGAGCTTTGAAGAAGAAGTCGCAGAAAGTTCTCGCAACGCAAGAGGGATCGATTATATATATATATATATATATATATATATATATATATATATATATATATATATATATATATATATATATATATATATATATATATACATATATATATATATATATATATATGCTTATTTTACGTACACCCCTAGCTATCAAATAAACTAGGAATAAAACCAAGCCAAAATCATCATTTGACATACCCCTAGAGAGGCGAAAGTACTATACTACTCTTACATGCAATTTTCGGCCAAACTGCATTGAGCATTTCTAGTCTCCTGCATTTAGCATATTTGCTGATTTATATATATATATATATGTGTGTGTGTATTTATTTTTTTATTTTTTCTTAATTTTTTTTAATTGTTTTATTTCAAATCAATATGTACTGAAAATAAATAAATGTAACTACATGTAACTGTAGTAAACTATAGTAATTCGTAGTTATGTTTTTTTTATCCCATATTTTTAGTTGATCAATTATATACACACACAAATACTGGCATATACAAAACAAATTCATAAACCCCTACAACAAAAATTTACAAATTTCAATATTTTTATTATAATTCACCTCAGAACCAATAAATACAAATCGAAAATACACAAATATATGCATATGTAACTACATGTTACTATATGTAACTAGTAATGTATAATAATATATAGTAATGTACAATAATGTATACAGTATGTTGAACATTGTAACTTGAAGCAGATGTAACTTCAACCAAATTATTGGCACCTTCAGGGAAATGATCAATGACTTTCATTAACCTTCAATTGCAAAATCTTAAAAAATAATTATTTTAGTGCAAATCAACAAAAATTGAAGAAACATCAAAACACTCAAAAAATCAACAAACACTAAGAGATCGAGAGATAGAGAGAGAGAGAGGCTATAGTTGGGAAATGCTACGAATTTTAAACTAAACAGCCAGTGACTTCTCACCCCAATCGCCTCCTATCAAAACCCTAGCCGCCGCTAATAACCACCCAAGGTTCCGCGCTCACAAATGAAAAACAAATTATAAAAATAAATCCGACAATATAAAAAATCAACGAATTTACCATCAATCTATAGATCTCGACGAGAAAAATCCAACGGTGGGTTGCCCGTCAAATTTCGACTGTCGGAACACAAAATACACCTCCAGCAAGACCCACCGTCGTCGAAAATATGTGTCGACTGAAAAGCAATTGAAGAAACAGATTGAGTGCTCCAAACTGAATGAAATCACCACTGAATGGAATCCAACGGTAGTTAAACCATCGAATTCCGACCACCGGAGAGAGAGTTATGACTCCGGGAAGCAATTTCGCCGGTTGGAGATCTATGGAGGCGGGATTTGAATCTGAGAGTTGAGAGAGGAAGAGAGAGACGACTGTGAGTGGCTACGGTTTGAAACTGATTTTAAAAGGGCATTATAGGTACTTCAGGATGACCGAAGGGGTATGTCAAATTATTATCGAAATGGAGGGAATTTGCATAAGGATGCAATTAATCCTATATAATTTCGAAATGAGGGGGTCTCCAAACTAATCCCATATATATATATATATATATATATATATATATATATATATATATATATATATATATATATATATATATATATATATATATATATATATATATATATATATATATATATATGTGTGTGTGTGTGTGTGTGTGTGTGTGTGGGTGTCTGTGTGTGTGTCAAATTGATTAAACAGATTGACTTTTAATTATGAGGGATAATAAAATTATTCCTTTATGCTCGTGCTTGATAGATTTAATGCTATGGTTCAACATTTCCCGCATATTTCAATATGGTTAATGATTGAGAAATTACAAATTCTCGGACAATATTGAGCAATTCTATTTCTATCATTTTTCATTTCACTTTAATTAATTTGTAGATTAAAAAAATAGAGTGTAAATATAAAAATCCAATAAAATAAGCCAAACCAAACCAAAAGAACAACAAAAAAAATAACAACTTTCTCATCGGAGAAATAGAAAATTCCCCAAACAAATTAAACGCCAAAATATGAAGGCTAAAATGCATATCTAGAAACCTTTTAGTATCAATATAACCCAATGGTCGAACATTATTGGACAATTATTAAACGCAGATCCAAACAATAGAATAGAGAGTCGAATTTCATTATAAAAAAGAAAGAAAGAAAGAAACATTCTCTAGATCTATCAATTAAAACAATATCATGTGCATAAAACAGAGTGCCGCAATGACATATCCTAATCTACTACAATAAAGTACCAAATAACTTGAAGTTAAAGAGCAAAGGTTTATCGAAGAAAATAAATAGTACTACAATTTCAATCCTTTTCAACTTTGACCTTCTTCAATGGTTTATTGCTCGACGCCTTTGTAGCCACATCATCAGGCAAACTACTGGTATCAACATCAACAAATACTCTTTTCTTGGGTGACTTATTTGTTTGAGTAACTTAATTATCATCGGAATTGAAATCCTATAAAAGTAAAAATTTTATTTGTATATTTTTTTACTTCATTGTTATTATCATTTACAAACGAATTTAAACTCACGTGAGCATAAAAAACTAATAGCAGGCTTTAAGTTAACTAAAATGTTAAAAAAGTAAATTAGAATAATACCTTTATATTATCATCAACTTCTTGAGAATTATTTTCTGCGGATATTGTCTCATCTTCTTCGTAACATGACTGCAACAAACAAATAGATATTAAATAATTGTTACCGGACCAAAAAACTGTATATATAATATTTATATTTATCACCTTTATAGAGTGCCAAGTCTTAAACTGTCATGTAATACCCTCATTGTTGATGCATTTTTCACCTTATAAACATGACAATTAGAACTTCTTTCCCAATCATACGATTGATTTCAGAAGGGTGACCAATACTATGATTTTCCTAAAAAATAAAATAAAATAAAACATAAAAAAGGCTTTTTAGTCTAGTGCGAATTTAAGTATACATAACATTTCACTTATATAGTAACAATACCTTGTAAGATGCATCCAGGAGCTTTGAAGCACTTTGTCCTGTCCATTGTGTGATAATACGATAAAACAGTACAAAAGACGTCGATCCAGTACTATCAGTGGCAGTAACCTGAACTCTGAACCTGTACGTAAATGTATAGTTATGAAAATTTTAAAAAATAAAAATAAAAAAGGCTTTTTAGTATCGTTCGGATTTAAAAAAATACCAACGTAACCAATACTATGGTTTTCCTAAAAAAGAAAAACAAAAAAAAAGAACATAAAAAAGGCTTGTTAGTCTAATGCGGATTTAAGTTTGCATAACATATCACTGATATAGTAACAATACCTTGTAAGATGCATCCACAAGCTTTGAAGCACTTTTTCCTATCCATTGTGCGACAATACGAACAAACAGTACAAAAGACGTCGATCCAGTACTATCAATGACAGTAACCTGAACTCTGAACATGTATGAAAATGTAAAGTTATAAAAATTTTAAAACCAAGAGTAATCATGGTGCAACAATTCAACTCAAATTATTTCTTAATATACTACAAAATCAAGTATACCTTGGTATAGCAAGAACAAAGTCGTCACACCTTTCGCAACAATACTTCTTTGAGATGGGCTCGGCCTTCCTGTTATAATTTTTACACGAAGAATACCACCAATTAGCTGCCGACTTGATCTCCAAAATTATCGCCGACACAGATCCAACACACTCCTGCAATATATATACATCAATGGTTTCTTAAACAATACTTATGTGTATATAAATATACACGATAAATATATTAGCATAATCAACTTACCTTTGTACTCTCAGTGCACTCATCTATGGTCATTATATCTATCTCAAGTAAATCGTTTCATTGAGTAAAAAAAACTGAGAAGATATGGCTAGCTGATGGGACATAGATTTCTTCGCTCAACGCGAACCTGGTCATTTACAATTATTAAAATATACTATTTATAAGTATACTAAAATTTCTATGTTGAAAGTTGGATGATCAAATTTTATTACTTATCCTTGTAGTCCAAAGCTTCCTTCGCATCCGGGTTGATCAGTAGTTTGATCCATGTAGAACATTTGATAAACTTGCGGTTACTAATTTTTATTTCAGGGTGAAATAAACGAAAAGTAAATAGTACACAATTTCGAATATATGTATGCATGGTTTGTAATTAGTATTATCACGTACCTTGGCAAGTCTTAGTCCTGAAAAATTGAAGTATGACCACAATAGTTCTATCTTGATTATCTTTGTGGGCATATGAATCCATTTGTTCTGCAAATACTTCCCATAAAGTGCATTTAATTATATTTTTCATGAAATGTGCAATAAATTATTAAAAATATTTGTGGGTCCATTTGGATGGAGGGATTTGGAGGCGGATTTCAAATCCATAACAACAAATCACTTGCACTTGTTTGGATTGAAGGATTTGACAAGGAATTTCAAATCCACACTCTTATTTTTAGCTGTTTTTTGAGCAATTGTGGTGGATTTCAAATTACTCCAAATTTGGTCATTTCAAATTCCTTCCCCAAATCAAATCCCCCTCAAAATCCCTCCATCCAAATGGACCCTATAAAAATACATCTAAATGAAAATTGTAGTAAAAAGTTATAACATTTAAATTACTCTAAATCTTGCTGAATAATGTCCAAAAGTTTGGTGTTCTATCATTTTCTAGAGATCTCCTTTATCCTTCTCTACCACATGGCCATTTACCATGGCTAGCTTACACCTGAACCATCGAGGGTCACACTGCTCGTGCACATGAGATCTTGGAATAAACGGTCAGAGATAAAAATGTTTTATCTTTGCATGATTGGAAGTCAATATGATTGGGTCCAACATTAGTAATTTGGAATTATGAATGAGAATAAGAAAAGGAAAAGAATAGGCGAACATCTTAGTGGACTTTTTAAATCGGGAAGTTTCCAAATTTAGAAAGTGCACTGAATTAGGGTTTCCACTTTTAAAAAGTTCGAAATCTAGAATTGGCCCTCTTAATAACGAGGACATTATAATGACTCCGAAAAATGTAATTTTTATAATTTTCCGATCATTGAATTGAGAGAAACGAGCGAATGAAGAACTAACGAACTTAAGTTGTTGGGCCCGGTCCAACTTAAGCCCGTTAGGGCTTTTATGCAAGGCACTATAAATACTTGATTTGTAGGTCTTGCACACAATACAAGATACAACCCTAATTCAAAACCCTAGCCGCTCACATCTCTCTCTCGGCCGATCTCAACCCGCGGCCACCACCGCCGCCGCCGTCGCCAACTCACCGGAATCGGCCACCCCTTGGCCGATTGTCTTGGTAATTCTTTTCTCTTTTCGTTTCTTTCGTTTTATTCTAACTATTTCGTGTCTAGTGCCACGTTTTAGTAGATCAAAGTATACGAGGTGAAATCCGAGAGGAGGAAGATTGAAGAATCAAAGAATCGAGGAGCAGCCACCTAGCCAACGACGCACGCGCTCCCACGCGCCACCCGAAGACAGCGCGTGATCCTCACGCGCCGCCGTTGCTCACGCCGTCGCCGCTCCCGGATTGCACGGATTGGTTTCCGCGGTAATCTTGCTTCGTTTCGTGCGCCTACCTCACGCTTCAAGAGGTAAAGTTTCGAATCCGTAGTCATTCGATTTTGATTTAATTAAGATTAAATATGTATGTTCGTTCGTAGTATATTGTATGGATTTATATGTATTAAGTGATTACATGAAATTCGTAATTTACTGCGAGCATGTTAATTGATTTAATGCGAGGATGCTAATTGATTTAATGTCGATTAAATAATTCACATGTATGTTGTTTTTAATTTCGCTGGAACCGCAAAGGTACGCAGTTCATTGTTTACAATTATCGAGCATGTGATTATGTGATTTAAATTTGTTTAAATTCGCATAAAATTTTTGTTTTCCGCTGCGTACACGTGTCCGATTCCCAACATATAAAACATCCAAACATTAACAAAACATGTTTTAACATAATTAAACATAGTCTAACATAAATTGAACATAATTAAAATCTAATGAACTAGCTTAAATCTTCAAGGTTGACATTAGGATCAAGTCCATCATCACTCTCACTCTCATTATCATCACTTTCATCTTCCTCAACCATCTCCATACTTCTTTCCCTTTCTTCCCCTCCCCCATCTCTATCCATCTCAACAATATCATCTCCATCAGGATCAACACCTCCACCTCTTTTTGTAATCCATTCATCATCTGAATGTACTTCTTCGACATCGATCTCAATATTTCGGAACTTTTTATCTTTCAACGTTGAATTGTACATGATGTACACTAAATCATTCATTTTCTTTTGAAGCTATTTGCTTCTTTTTTTCGTATGGACCTATAATTAAGTCATAAAGTAAATATAAAAATTAAGGATGTTTAATAAAAATATTATAAATTATAATAAAATTAAAAAAATATTTTACCATCTCGAATGCACTCCAATTACGCTCACATCCCGAAGAACTACAAGTCAGACTAAGTATCTTTATAGCGAACTTTTGAAGTTCGGGACATCATCTCCATAAATATTCCACCAATCAGATGGATGTTTTTTTCTCAACAATGCTCTTGCATCTTCCCTAGAAAACATGCCTTGTGCGTGATGGAATACATCAAGTTGTGTAATGATGGTATGCCTTTCAAACCGATCATTTACCAACTTATCAGTTGAATCAAAAAGTACATTTTTAACCTCCCTATGATTAGCATTGAAAGTTGGACGATAATGAATCCTAGGGTTTAAATACTGGGTTGCTACATGCAATGGCCTATGGAGTTGATTATTCCACCTCTCATCAGTGATATTCCATATAGGCCTATATCTATAAAATTGCATAATAAAACTCAAGTCTTCATGAATAAAATAATAGATAAATTAATTAGAATTGTATGAAATTATTAATTTACCTTGATTTCACATTGTTGAAGTTATTTTGGATCTTTTCTTTTGCACAATCCATCTCCTCGTACAAGAATGGCATAGCAGGTTGCTCATCTGAATCCATCAGCCGTAATACCTTGATTAGTTGTAAGGCTGCCCTAAGACACGTCACAACATTACTCCAAAATTATTATCTAACACAATCTTTTGAACTTTCTTGCCTTTCTCCGAACGAGCATGTGTGCTTCCCTTCCAGCTTGATGAAGAAAATATTGTAATTAAAGAACCCTTATGTTCACTAAGGCAACCCAAAGTCAAATATGCAGTTGCAAACCGAGTAACAGCTGGCCGAATCAAATCTCTTCCTTTGGTGTGGTTTTTCATCGAAGAGATGAGACTTGGTCTATTGTAAATATATGTAGTGATCTTTCTACCTTTCCTTATTTTTACTCGGTGAGTTTGCAGCTTCTTCTCGAAATCCTCTAACATCAAGTCTATGCAATGGGCTGCACATGGTGTCCAAAATAAATTCTTCCTTTTCTCCATCAACAATGATCCAGCTGCTTTGTATGACGCAGCATTATCAGTAATCACTTGCACCACATTTTTTTCCCCAATCTTGTCCACAATTTTATCCAACATCTCAAAACCTTTTCAGCTGTTTTGGAAAAGGAAGATGTGTCGATTGACTCCAAAAAAACAGTTCCTTTAGGACTATTAACCGAGAAATTACATATCGATCTTCTCTTTCTGTCAGTCCAACCATCCGACATGATTGTGCATCCAATCTTACTCCATTCGTCCTTGTTGACATCAAGAAAATTGTCTATTTCCTTGACTTCTTCAGTAAAAAAAGTCTCTTAAATGTTGTGGTAAGAGGGACCCTCAAAACCTGGACAATTGTCGAGCTATCTCCTCACATGCTCTCTCAAACTCGGGATTTCTCACTGTGTTGAAAGGGATCTCACTCATATAAGACCATTTTGCTATTCGCTTGCATGCGCTTTTTCGCAAATCCTTCTTGAATAGTTGATTCATAGTTGTTTGGTACGAACCTGCTTTTTCTTTCCCCTTTGAAGCATGATCCATGAATCCCAAGTGTGTTTCATTCATCGAACCCGAGGTGTCACACAATTTCTTTTTTTTCTTCCCTTTAATCTCAGCAAGAGTTGCTAGATTCTCAATCATACGGGTCTTCACATCATCTAGCACACTTAAACATGCAATAACATTTTCCTTTGTACCAGCAAGATGATTCTTCAAACAATAGACATCTCCGGAAAACAATTTAGTACAATATTTGCATGGAGATCTCTTCGCATTATCGTCAATATCAATGCCATACTCCCACCCAATATCAGTCTACTTCCACTAGACTTCTTCGAATTACTCTTCTTTTCCATAGACACAATTGAAGAACTAGAAGCAACCCCCGACATATTAATAAGAATCTGAAAAATAACTAAAAATTTCTAAGTAAATATTTGATTACAAAGACGGGAAATTGTCGAAATTTAATTTGAAAAATAGTATTCCTTGCAAACAAACAGAGACAGAAGAAAGAAAAAAGAAAAAAAAACAAAAAAAACACTCACCACAAACAGAGACAGAAGAAAGAAAAAAAAAACAAAAAAAAAAAACACTCAAAACAATAACAGAGGCAGAAGAAAGAAAAAAGAAAAAAGAAAAAAAAAACACTCACCAATTACCAGCGTCGTCTCCTTCGCAGATGCGCCGCCGTACCATTGCCTTCTTTGTTGTCGCCTTCCCTCACTGTTCGCCGCCTCCCTTGGTAATGTTGGGTTTCGGGCACGCATACGCAGCGGAAAACAAAAATTTTATGCGAATTAAACGAGTTTAAATCACATAAGCACATGCCCGATAATATAATTCAATTAATTGCGTACCTTTGCGCTTCCAGCGAAATTAAAAACAATTTACATGCTAATAATTCAATCGAATTTAAATCAACTAACATGCTCGCGTTTAAACCAAATAACATGCTTACAATGATTTAATCGATTACACATAATCACATAAAATCATACGAAACAAACATGAAATAATAGTTTAAACATAATCGAATCGAAACTAGGGTTTCGCGTGTTTACCTCTTGAAGCGTGAGGTGAGGTAGAAGCGATTAATACGTCGTGATTACTACGGAAACCAATCCGTAGAATCGGGGCAGCAGCGGTGCAACGGCAGCAGCGGCGCGTGAGGTCACGGCGGCGCGTGTGATATACGCGCGGCTTCGGGGTGGCGCGTGGGGCAGCGTGCGGCTTCGGCTCGTGCGTTGCTCCTCGATTCTTTGATCTACGATCTTCCTCCTCTCGGATTTCACCTCGTATACTTCGATCTACTAAAACGTGGCACTAGACACGAAGTAGTTAGAATAAAACGGAAGAAAAAGAGAAGGAATAACGATACCGAAACAATCGGCCAACGAATGGCCGATTCCGATGGAGCTCCGGCGACGGCGGCGCGGTGGCCGAGGAGAGAGGGCCGAGAGAGAGAGAGGGGCTGAGCGGCTAGGGTTAGGGTTAGGTCTTGTGTGTTGTGCAAGGCCTATAAATCATGTATTTATAGTCCCTTGCACAAAACCCTAGCGGGCTTAAGTTGGATTGGGCCCAACAGCTTAAGTCCGTTAGTATCTTTACTTGCTCGTCTCTCTTAATTGAATGACCGAAAAATTGCAACGATTACATTTTCGGAATCATTATAACTTCCTCGTCATTACGAGTGCCATCTCTCATTTTCCAACTTTCCAAAAGTGGAAACCCTAGTTCAGTGGACTTTCTAAATTTGGAAACTTCCCGATTTAGAAAGTTCACTAACACGTTCGCCTATTCTTTTCCTTTTCTTATTCTCATTCATAATTCCAAATTACGAATGTTGGACTCAATCGTATTGACTTCCAATTATGCAAAGATAAACTATTTTATCTCTGACCGTTTATTCAAAGATCTCATGTGCACGAGCAGTGTGACCCTCGATGGTTCAGGTGTAAGCTAGCCGTGGGCCCACAACCCTTTGTGGTCAAAACTCGTCCCCTTCGAGTTACGATTAAGATGAAGCTCGTTTCACCTTAATCACCCAACGAATCAAGATTGGCGTCTAGCAACTACGCGTCATGATTCCCTAGATACAAATGAAGTGCCTGCAAGAACCTTCAGATATAGTTAACGTACAGTACGGTCCCTTCGATACATATGTCCCGATCGAACTAGAGGCATTGGTTCATCGAGACCTCTTTATATGTTCGATGACGGTGCGATCGTTCTAAGTGTTGTAATCCTTACGTGCATGACTTAGAGAATCGAATTCTCTAATCATCACTTAGTCAGCTCTGGCCAGAGACTTAGAATGATTACAAACTTTCAGAACACACAGGACATCCAAGACTATTCTAGCGATCGAATCCCCGACTACAATGCACAGACCTCCCACTAGATTTCGGACTGCACGAACACTGGCCCTTGGGATGGTCCTCGGTGGAACTCAGGGACAGGTCACGATACAGCTGGTCCTCTAGTGAAGTCACGGTGATGTCTAGGTCATAAGGACTAATGGTGTACAACTATACCATAGATATCTCTACTCGATTATTGGGAACCACTTAGAGATTTCTAGGGTGAGGGAGTTCAGTGAACTCGTCAACTTACGAGCACCCACTTATGCATGCCGATATCACAATACCGTTTACTGATGAGATGCATGCCAATATCACAATGCCGATCTCGGTAAAGGCTTCGTGAAGGGGTCTGCAACGTTCTCTTCCGAGGTGACTCGTTCTACCTTAACTTCACCTCTATCAATGATCTCTCGGATCACGTGATACTTCCTCAGAATATGCTTCGACTTCTGATGAGATCGCGGCTCCTTAGCTTGTGCCACGGCTCCGGTGTTATCACAGTACAACGGTACTGGATCACTAGCATCAGGAATGACATCCAACTCTTGGATGAACTTCCTTATCCAAGTCCCTTCTTTTGCAGCTTCGGACTCTGCAATGTATTCCGCTTCGGTAGTGGAATCGGCCGTCGTGCTTTGCTTGGAACTCTTCCAACACACTGCACCACCATTAAGCGTGAATATAAATCCAGAATTCGACTTTGAGTCGTCCACGTCCGATTGAAAACTAGAGTCAGTGAAACCCTCTAATTTCAACTCGGCACCCCCATAGACCAAAAATATATCCTTAGTTCTTCGCATGTACTTGAGGATATCTTTCACGGCTTTCCAGTGAGCCGGGCCGGGGTTAGACTGATATCTGCTTGTGACACTCACAGCATACGCAATATCGGGTCTTGTACATAGCATGCCATACATTATGCTTCCTATTGCAGAAGCATAAGGCGTCCTTTTCATCTCCTCGATTTCACTAGGTGTTTGGGGACACATAGATTTCGAGAGACGAACCCCATGGGACATTGGCAAGAATCCTTTCTTGGATTCTTCCATGCTAAACCGTTTCATAACGGTGTCTATGTACAGGCTTTGGGATAAGCCAAGCATTTTTCTTGCTCTATCTCTATAGATGCGTATTCCTAATACGTAAGATGCTTCTCCCAAATCCTTCATTGAGAAACGTGTGGACAACCATGCTTTCGTTTGTTGCAACATTCCTACGTCATTCCCAATGAGTAGAATGTCATCAACGTAAAGCACTAAAAATATCACTGCCCTCCCACTAACCTTCTTGTATACACAAGGTTCCTCCGGATTCTTCTCAAAATCAAACTCTTTGATAGTTGAGTCGAACCTAATGTTCCAACTTCGGGATGCTTGCTTCAATCTATAAATGGATCGCTAGAGCTTGCAAACCTATTGCTCACTTCCAGAAGATATGAAGCCTTCCGGCTGCGCCATGTAAATTTCTTCCTCAATATCTCCATTAAGGAAGGCGGTCTTCACATCCATTTGCCATATCTCGTAGTCGTACCACGCAGCTATGGCCAGCAAAATCCTAATGGACTTCAGCATCGCGACTGGCGAAAAGGTTTCCTCATAGTCAACGCCTTGCCTTTGAGTGTATCCTTTTGCTACCAATCTAGCTTTATAGGTCGACACCTTTCCATCAACTCCAATTTTCTTCTTATAGATCCACTTGCAGCCTATAGGAACAATTCCTTTGGGTGGATCTACCAAGGTCCATACCTTGTTGGAGTACATGGAGTCCATTTCGGATTTCATGGCAGTTAGCCAATGTCCCATGTCCGCATCCGATACGGCCTCATTGTATGTTCTTGGGTCTCGTCCAAGATCAACATGATCTTCATCATTCTCGAGGAGGAATAACCTATCGGGCATTTTCCGAACTCTTTCGGATCTACGTACCGTAGGTTCAGGAGGTATATTCGTGGTTTGTTGTATTGGTTCGATTACTTGTTCTTGCGCTTGAACTTCACTTTGTGGTTCTTGAACTACTTCAAGTTCTATCATGCTGCCCTTTCTATCGGATAGAAACTCCCTTTCCAAAAAGGTGGCATTTCTCGAAACAAACGTCTTTGCTTCTTTGACATAATAAAACTCGTATCCCATTGAGTCTTCAGGATACCCCACAAAATAGCACAAGTCGGATTTACTATCCAACTTATCTCCCACTAATCGCTTCACATAAGCGGGACAACCCCATATCCTAATATGTTTGTAATTGGGTTTCCGGGAATGCCAAAGTTCATAAGGTGTGGATTTAACTGCTTTGGTGTTAACTCTATTCAGCAAATACGCGGCAGTGCGGAGTGCATGACCCCACAAGTATGCCGGTAAGTTTGTGAACCCCATCATTGATCGAACCATATCTAATAAAGTTCGATTCCGACGTTCGGAGACTCCATTAAGTTGAGGAGTTCCCGGTGGAGTCCATTGGGATTGTATCCCATTTTCTTTTAGATAGTCAATGAACTCGATGCTCAAGTATTCTCCACCACGATCGGATCGCAGCTTCTTAATACTTCGTCCGAGTTGCTTTTCTACTTCATGTCTAAAATCTTTGAACCTTTCAAATGTTTCAGACTTGTACTTCATCAAGTACACATACCCATACCTAGAATAATCGTCGGTAAAGATGGCGAAGTAGTTATATCCACCCTTCGCACTAACACTTAGTGGACCACATACGTCTGTATGGATCAAATCCAAAAGACCCTCGGCTTGTTCCATTTTCCCTTTGTAGGGTGACTTGGTCATTTTCCCTTTAAGGCAAGATTCACAAGTTTGTAGTGATTTCACGTCCTCCAAAGAGAACAATCCTTCACTAACAAAATCGTTCATCCTTCTTAAAGAGACATGACCTAATCTAGCGTGCCAAAGTTGTGCGGGGTTTTGATCTATCTCCTTACGTTTTGCTGATATAACATTAATAGGTATTTCATTTGGATTTAGTTCATACAAGTTGTTTAATAGTCGTCCTTTGCAAATTAAATTCTCATTCTTTTGTATAATGCAAATCGAATTTCCAAAAACAAAAGTAAAACCTTCAATATCCAATACAGGAATAGAAATAAGGTTTCTAATGAGCGACGGAACAAATAAACAATCGTTCAAAACAATAGGAAAACTAGAATCCAAAACATTTAAGTAAATTGTGCCAATGGCTTCAGCAGCAACTCTTGCTCCATTCCCCATCCTTAGGTAGGTCTCACCCGCTCTAAGTCTTCGACTTCTTGTCATTAGCTGCAAATCATTGCACAAATGTGAGCCACAGCCCGTATCCAATACCCAAGAAGAAGAGTTGACAGACAAATTTACGTCAATGAAATACGTACCCTTTTCAGAACCTTTCTGCTTTAGGTAAGCCTTGCAGTTGCGGCGCCAATGTCCTTTCTTTCCACAGTGATGGCAAGCATCATCAACTTGTTTGCTAACCTTTGCTTTGGGGCCCCCACTACCTTCACCCACTTCGAACTTGCTGTTAGGGAAAAGAACTCTTTCCTTTCTCTTCTTTTGGAAAGAACTCTTCTTTCCAGAAGTAGCAGCAACGAGAACAGACTTCTCTTTCTTAATGGTGGACTCGAAGCTGACCAACATGTTCATTAACTCATCCAAGGGAGGATCTAGTTTGTTCATGTTGAAGTTCACTATGAACGATTCATAGGAACTAGGAAGTGACAACAGGATCAAATCCAACGAGAGCTCGGCCGGGAGGGTGACATCAAGATTCACTAGCTTTTCAAGGAGAGTGATCATTTTGAGACAGTGCTCGTGGACCGAAGTCCCTTCGCGCAGTCTCGCTGTGATCAACTCCTTTGTAGCAGCGTACCTCGATGCCCTAATATTCTCACTATACATGCTATCGAGATGAGCCTTTATATCGAAAGCATGCAAGTGAGACTCATATTTCCTCGCAAGCGCGGGCTCCATGGCGGCTATCATATAGCACCTAGCATGAGTGTCATCTTTCTTCCAAACTTCATAAGTTTCCTTTTGAGCATCAGTCGTTGTGGCAGGTATAGTGGCGGGAAGCCTCTCGTTCAAAACATAGAGACGACCCTCAACAGTTAGTACAAGCTTAAGACTACGCAACCAATCTAGGTAATTAGGGCCATTGAGTTTATTGTCGAGGATTGACATTATGGGATTCTTAGACATGATTATCTGAGACATATAGAGAAGAGGATTATTAGAGATTCGCGTTAAATGATTGTTACAATTAAATGTTTGGACTTGTGTTATTTAATTGTTCTCCCACTAATTTTATCGAGTTCCACTTCCCTCTAGTAGACAAACGAGAAAACTGATTTTTCTTAATGGGCTTTAGGTCCAATAGACAAATATAACCCGTAGTTAATCTAGCCCGATTATATTTGCCCAAAGGTAGATCACAATCAATCATATCCACAATATGACCCTAAATTAATTTTCCTCACACTTGATAATGACCTAAGTTAATCTCGCGAATATCAAAATCGTCGTGTGTCAAGTCTAACCTACCAATCAAAGATGCTCATAGAACTTGATTATGCCAAACTAATGCAGTCCCTAGTTAATCTAGCCGACCACGTTAATCCAACATAACCCTTTTCTATGGCTACCTTCATCGCTATGTCAATTGAATTACAGCTTACTCCACCATAGCACTCCCCGCTAACACGGCTTACTGCACTACAGTGAAGGGCTACACATAATCCAACCGTTGGCAGAAGGAAAGAAATAACTCAACAGATTGGGTATTTCTTTATAGCTTGAAATGATTCTTAATTGAATTAAGAATGAGAGATTTTATTTAAAAGTTTTATCTCATCAGAAGGTTTTGGATTGGTCTATGTGATTCCTACATCTATGTTCTCTAAAGGTATATGGAAGCGCATATTGTCCTAAGAGGAACATACGACCTAATTACATAATTAATTACATTAATTAATTATTGAGTTTTTCAAAATAATTATAGAACCTCAACTAGCATAAATCATTCAAATAATGTTGAGGTACTACTAATTAAGTTGAATATATAATCAATATTATATATGTGTTCCATTAATTGAAATCAATTTAACAATTTAAATTAATTAATTAATCTAACACCTATTTACTAAAATAGATGATTGTCGATCCAATTATCTAATTGGGATTAATTGAAAATAATTTTCCAAAAATTAAAATCAATTTGTTTTAAGTTTAATTTTAGAAATCTGAAATATTTTTTTTTTTTTTTTTTTTTTTTTTTTTTTTTTTTTTTTAATTTTTCAGTGAACCGGTTCGGCCCAACCGGTCTGACCGGTTCGGACCGAAGCGGTCCGGTTCTGCCCGGTCCAGCTGACCCAAATCAGTGGGCCGGGTCAGTCGGACCGAGAACCGGTCTGACCGACCCGAATCCACGTGGATTCGGTCAACTAGATCGCACACAACCATCGAACCGGCCGGTTCGACCGGTTCGATCCGAACATTTAAAAAACCGACATTTTAAAACAATTTCAGATCCGAATTTCCAATTTTAAACAATTTTAAAGCTGGAAATATTCTAAACAATATTTCAAAAATATTTTAAACTTACGAAAACTCCCAATTACATAACACGACAATCGCTACTTTAATAAATCGAACATGCATATTAAAACGAAACGCAATTAATTGCGCAACGAGCTCTGATACCACTGTTGGGTTTCGGGCACGCATACGCAGCGGAAAACAAAAATTTTATGCGAATTAAACGAGTTTAAATCACATAAGCACATGCCCGATAATATAATTCAATTAATTGCGTACCTTTGCGCTTCCAGCGAAATTAAAAACAATTTACATGCTAATAATTCAATCGAATTTAAATCAACTAACATGCTCGCGTTTAAACCAAATAACATGCTTACAATGATTTAATCGATTACACATAATCACATAAAATCATACGAAACAAACATGAAATAATAGTTTAAACATAATCGAATCGAAACTAGGGTTTCGCGTGTTTACCTCTTGAAGCGTGAGGTAGAAGCGATTAATACGTCGTGATTACTACGGAAACCAATCCGTAGAATCGGGGCAGCAGCGGTGCAACGGCAGCAGCGGCGCGTGAGGTCACGGCGGCGCGTGTGATATACGCGCGGCTTCGGGGCGGCGCGTGGGGCAGCGTGCGGCTTCGGCTCGTGCGTTGCTCCTCGATTCTTTGATCTACGATCTTCCTCCTCTCGGATTTCACCTCGTATACTTCGATCTACTAAAACGTGGCACTAGACACGAAGTAGTTAGAATAAAACGGAAGAAAAAGAGAAGGAATAACGATACCGAAACAATCGGCCAACGAATGGCCGATTCCGATGGAGCTCCGGCGACGGCGGCGCGGTGGCCGAGGAGAGAGGGCCGAGAGAGAGAGAGGGGCTGAGCGGCTAGGGTTAGGGTTAGGTCTTGTGTGTTGTGCAAGGCCTATAAATCATGTATTTATAGTCCCTTGCACAAAACCCTAGCGGGCTTAAGTTGGATTGGGCCCAACAGCTTAAGTCCGTTAGTATCTTTACTTGCTCGTCTCTCTTAATTGAATGACCGAAAAATTGCAACGATTACATTTTCGGAATCATTATAACTTCCTCGTCATTACGAGTGCCATCTCTCATTTTCCAACTTTCCAAAAGTGGAAACCCTAGTTCAGTGGACTTTCTAAATTTGGAAACTTCCCGATTTAGAAAGTTCACTAACACGTTCGCCTATTCTTTTCCTTTTCTTATTCTCATTCATAATTCCATATTACGAATGTTGGACTCAATCGTATTGACTTCCAATTATGCAAAGATAAACTATTTTATCTCTGACCGTTTATTCAAAGATCTCATGTGCACGAGCAGTGTGACCCTCGATGGTTCAGGTGTAAGCTAGCCGTGGGCCCACAACCCTTTGTGGTCAAAACTCGTCCCCTTCGAGTTACGATTAAGATGAAGCTCGTTTCACCTTAATCACCCAACGAATCAAGATTGGCGTCTAGCAACTACGCGTCATGATTCCCTAGATACAAATGAAGTGCCTGCAAGAACCTTCAGATATAGTTAACGTACAGTACGGTCCCTTCGATACATATGTCCCGATCGAACTAGAGGCATTGGTTCATCGAGACCTCTTTATATGTTCGATGACGGTGCGATCGTTCTAAGTGTTGTAATCCTTACGTGCATGACTTAGAGAATCGAATTCTCTAATCATCACTTAGTCAGCTCTGGCCAGAGACTTAGAATGATTACAAACTTTCAGAACACACAGGACATCCAAGACTATTCTAGCGATCGAATCCCCGACTACAATGCACAGACCTCCCACTAGATTTCGGACTGCACGAACACTGGCCCTTGGGATGGTCCTCGGTGGAACTCAGGGACAGGTCACGATACAGCTGGTCCTCTAGTGAAGTCACGGTGATGTCTAGGTCATAAGGACTAATGGTGTACAACTATACCATAGATATCTCTACTCGATTATTGGGAACCACTTAGAGATTTCTAGGGTGAGGGAGTTCAGTGAACTCGTCAACTTACGAGCACCCACTTATGCATGCCGATATCACAATACCGTTTACTGATGAGATGCAGTACACATACACTAAGTGCTAGTCTTAATGGGAAAGGCCGATATCCTCATTAGTGGCGTAACCCTTCGACTAGGAACATGTTTAACAGTTATAATACTCAAGTAAATATCTCACGATCCTAACGATCAATTACTAGTACTTGTAATAACTGTAAGGACTATATCTATGCTTGTGACAAAGGGACAAAGATATAGAATGCCAATGTGTTTTATCATTAATACGAATAAAGGTTCGTTTATTACAATAATAAATACGAAAGACCACAGCCACAGGTTGGCTTGTTGGTCACCTACTCTAACAGGTAACTCACAGACACGGCTTGTTTTTTCTCTTAAGAGATGAAAAATGTTTTCTTCCCGTTCACGAATGTTTTAGGGCAAAATCAAGTTGGGCCTATAAAATTATTGATTTACTTGCTATTGGGCTTAATATTTTTAGTTAAATATTGAGTGTTTTGGGCCCAAACTCAAAATTTCAGCCCAAACTGAGACATAACAAAAATGCAAATAACATGTGTCCCGTTAAATAATAAAAGCTAGAAAAAGAACTACAACCCACAAATACCCGAAAAAATAACACTACAACCGAAATATTCCTTGAAGATACAACCGACACATTCCAAGAAGATATATAAAGTACAAAAGTTCCGGGAGGTCCAAAAAACGACAAGTAGAAAATAATGTTCGATTTACCTCGTGCAATATTAAAAATTACATAAATTAGGTTCAGAAACTTCAAACAGGATTCTAATGGATATTTCCCATTGTTCTTCCTAGGTGGTTTTCGTAAATGGGGCCGTGAATGCAAATTCAAAAGATAAATGTGGTCTTTTTAAGGTTTCTATCGCGATTCGCAAGACAAAAATGGATTTGGTAGAGATTGCATCAATAGTGGGGATCGGGGGAAATATAGGTGGAAATTATTTCACGATTTTCCTTAGGGAATCTCTAACTGAGTCTCCAAATTCTGTTTTGGAGACCCATATGGTGACTCGGTACAATTTCACAGTCTCTAAAAAAAATATTCCACAATGGAGGACTCTATAATTTTGAGTCTCTAAATCATGTTATGGATTATTTTATGTAGTAATTTGATTAGGGCTCAAAATTTTATTCATATACGAGATTGTAGATAATTATATTTTATTTTAACAATCTTAATTATTTTTAGAGTTAACTGCAAAAAATCCCCTAAACTTTGGACGTTTTTGCGCTTTACCCCCTGAACGGAAAAAAGTTGCACGAGCATACTTGAACTTGTTAAATTGTTGCACCGATGATTAAAAAATCCATTTATAGCAAAATCCTTGCCTGAATTGCACACGTGCAACTCACACGTGAAAATAAAGGGCTAATTTCGTCAATTCACAAGACTTTCAGATAAAAGAATAAAAAAATAAACTAAAAATACATCTCCCAAATAAAAACTCAGAGAGAGAAACAAATTCTTCAGAGGTTTTAGAAAAAATGGCGAAGTCGTGCAAAGGTCTGGCTACGGAACTCGTCAAATGCCTCAGCGAATCCGATTGCGTCAAGGTACAACGAACGAAACCTTTGTGATTTCTCTTCTTTAATTTCATCATTTTTTTTAATTGGTGAGACGAGATTGGCTAATTGGAAATGTGTAATCGAGATTTGAACTGAATTCATTGGAAATGTAGGTATATTTTGCAATTGGGGACTTTTGTATTGTAGAATTGAGTGATTTAAATCATGATTTTTTTTGATGAATTGATGTAGGTAGAGAATCGGCCGTATGGAGAATGTGCGAAAGAGAAGAGCCCACACATTTCCAGCGAGTGTGTGGGGCTTAGAGAAACCTATTTCAACTGCAAGAGAGACCAGGCATGTTTTTTTCCTCTCTATTTTCTTATTATTATGTGTGTGTGTGTGTGTGTGTGTGCAGTGGCGAATCCAGGATTTTAATTAAGGGTGTTTGAAATATAATAACAAAAAAATATATAAATAATACACATGGAATTTTTTTTAAAAATACTACCGTTTTTTTTAAAAATACTACCGTTTTAATATACAAATAAAAAGTTCTAAAATATTTTTCGACGTGGTCCCATTTCTTGGAAAAAAGTCATCACTTCGTCGACACTAACATTATCTAATATATCCTTTTCAATGTACGACACCAAAATATCATTCAACAATTGATCCCCCATACGATTGCGTAGTTCTGACTTGACAATCTTCATTGCAGAAAATACCCTTTCCACTGATGCGGTTGCAACCGGCAAAATTAACGACAACTTCAATAGCAAATACACCGATGGATAAGTAATATTTTTTCTCTTTGCAACCAACTTCTCAGCAAGCCTACTAGCCCCCACCATATTTGAAAAGTCTTGATCACTTCTAACATCTCTAATAAAATTTTCAAGTTGATTTTCAAGAACGATAAGACCACAATCATCAAACTCGCTTGGATAAAATCCAGCTAATTTCACCAAAGCATTTGTATCAAAAGCAGAGAACGAATTACTTGGATCAAAACACGATATCAAACTAAGTAACTCCGTATTGGTATTATCAAAACGATCGTTCAACTCTGAAAGTTGAAGATCTATGACTGTGTAAAGCACCTCAATTTGATAATGATTCAAGTTTGTAATTTGTGTACCTCTCCGGGATATTCTGCCATCTCTTGAGTAAAGTAGAAAATTATCATCCATGTTTGGGACAAGAATGTCATGCTCAACACAAAAGTCTGAAGTTTGTTGCAACAATTTGCCCCAACCATCTTCTCTCAATTCTTGCAGTCGATCTTTAGCAAAAGTAACAAGCTTCATGGCATTAGCAAGGTCTTGGTCTTTTTTTTGCAATGCTTGTGATAAATCATTTGTGATTCCCAAGACTGATCTCATTAAGTGCAAAACAAAGGTAAACTCAAAACACTCAATATTTCTTAAAAGAATTGTGGCTTGTCCACAATGAGCAACATCATCACCATTATTTGCTAAATACTCTAGTACATCAACCACCGACGAGAACAACTTAATCATACTCAAAATTGTGAAATAATATGAATTCCAACGTGTATCTCCCGGCCTTTTTAAAGTGGCTTCTTGATTCAAACCACTACCCGTTACAAAATTATCAAAAGAAATCTTTTCGCACAGTTTTTCAAATTGTTTCTCCCGAAGCAACTCTTGACGTTTACAAGAACCTCCAATAATATTTGCTAACATTGCAAGAGAACCAAAAAACTCACATAATTGCTTGTTCTTCTTAGTAATTTGCACAAGAGCCAACTGAAGTTGATGAGCAAAACAATGGACATAAAAAGCAGACCTGTTTTCTTTCAATATTAAACTCTTCAAACCATTAAACTCTCCTTGCATGTTACTAGCTCCATCATAACCTTGGCCACGCACACGTGACAAGCTCAAGCCAAATGTCGTAAGAAGAGACTCAAGAGAAACTTTCAGACATCGTGCAGTAGTGTTTGGAACATGAACAACGCCAATAAAACGTTCAATAATTTTCCCTTCACCGTTCACATAACGTAAAGCAACGGCCATTTGTTCTTTAATGGAAACATCACGTGCCTCGTCAACTAGTAAAGCAAAGAAATCATCACCAATGTCACAAAGAATAGCCTTCAAGACAAAATGGGCAAATGAACTGATAATTTGGTTTTGAATATTTGGTGCTTTCATTATGCAATTTCCCGGAGAGTTATCCAAAACAACTCGATTAATTTCATCGTTGTCTTCCGCCATAACCTTGATAAGCTCAACAAAATTACCTTTATTTAGCGACTCATTTGATTCATCATGCCCCCGCAATGCAAGTCCTTGCCGTAAGAGATATCTTATGGCTTTAGTCGTTGTACGCAACCGAATGTAATACTCACGTTTAGATTCTTTAGTTTTGTTCGCAAGAGGAACATCTATGTGACATTTATTATTAATTTAATCTTGACAAGCCATGTAGCAATGATGATGAACGCTATCATGATTTCCCTCGTGTGTTCTCAAACTCTTTTTCTTGTGCCAATTCTTATAACCTTCACCAACAAATTTATCACCACCCCCTTTTGCACTATCGCCAACCTTAAAAAGATAGCAACATAAGCAAAATACCTCATCTTTACTTTCACTATATTCCAACCAACTACCAAATTCATTGTACCAATCCGCACTAAATCTACGTTCTTGTCCATATAAAGTAGATTGAGGAAATGTATGGAGTCGAGGTTGACAAGGACCTTTTTGCAAGTAAGCTCTCCGGATAGTTTCAAGCTCTTTTGAAGTCTTAGCAAGAACACTAATAGGCAATCTTAATCCCGGGTCGGCCTCAATAGTGTTCACATTAACTTCTATTTGCAATTGAGAGTGAATACCTTGAACTTGTTCTTCTTGGACGATATCATTAGTTGGCCTTCCAATATTCACATTATCATTTGATGTTGATGGTTCTTCTAGCCGAGAGCGTTTTGTCTTTGTCACAAATCGATCTAGTTTCTGAAAATAAATATAATTAGATAAAAATAGAAGTTTTTATAATAATTAAAAATGGATGGAATCCCTACATAATGTGGTGCACGTGCAAAGTGCATATATCCAACTAAAAGGATATATGGGGTGGATTGGTGGCGGAAATCATGTGTTGTTTGATCGGAGTTGACGAAGGGAGAAGGAAACCAAACCACGATCGTTTGATCAGAGTTGGATTGGTGGCGGAAATCATGTGTTGTTTGATCGGAGTTGACGAAGGGAGAAGGAAACCAAACCACGATCGTTTTTTTTTTCCAACTTTTTGGTGAAGCGTTTGTGTTCTCTTTTTTTATATTTTGTTACTGGAGTCAAAAGTGAAAAACAGAGGAAAAAGCCTTCTGGAAAATGGCCTCTGTTTGTGGGTAAGGTTATATTAATTTTTACTAAATTTCAATTTAACCCCCCATTAGTTATAAATATAAAAAAAACCCAAAAATTATTATAAAATTTTTTTTTTTTTTTTTAAATCCAAGGGTGTGCAACTGCACACCTAGGACTATGCTACATACGCCACTGTGTGTGTGTTTCCCGAAATCACTACGAAAAAGGGGAAGAAATTCTACACTTGAAAGCTGTGAACAAATTATTATGAATTTTCGATATGAATTCATTGGAGATTAGGGATTTTTCATATTGAATTTTTAGTAATTTTATATGATAATTTCAGGTGGTGGTGCGGCGGTGGAGATGATGGTGGTGCGGCGGCGGAGATGGAGAGAGATGGTGGTGCGGCAGCAGTGGAGAGAGATGGTGCGGCGGCAGTGGAGAGAGATGGTGGTGCGGCGCCGGTGGAGAGATGGTGGTGGCGGTGGTGTGAAAAATCTTCCCCTGTTTTGCAGCAAGAGGGACGAAGAAGATGGCTGGGCTTTTTTTCTTTTTCTTTTTTTATTTTTTCTTTTTTTTTTCTTTTTCTTTTCTCCTTTTTTTTATTCTTTTATTTGAAAGTCTTGTGAATTGACGAAATTGCCCCTTCATTTTCACGTGTGAGTTGCACGTGTGCAATTCAGGCAGGAATTTTGCTATTAATGGATTTTTTAATCATCGGTGCAACAATTTAACAAGTTCAGGTATGCCCGTGCAACTTTTTTCCTTTCAGGGGTAAAGCGCAAAAACGTCCAAAGTTTAGGGGATTTTTTGCAGTTAACCCTTATTTTTAAAACACATTTCCATCCAAAAAACGAAAAATTCTGAAGATATAAGAAATCTTGAACTACAATATAAGCTCGACATAAAATTGTATCTTCTTCGGGTAAAAGATTACGGCCCTTTTACTTCCTTCACCATCTTCCATTGCTATACAATAAATAATTTCAACAATATAAGCACAATTATAGATTAAAATACATTAATAAAATGAAATAAACCACAATAATAAATATAAAATAAACACACTAAAAATAAAAGAAAAAATAAGTGAAAAAAGAAAGAAAAAAAAAAAAAAAAAAAAAAAAAAAAAAAAAAAAAAAAAACAAAAACCCATAATTATAGCTCAACCCACTATCTTGCTTAATCCCCCACCGCCACCCCACCCCCAATTCCCTAATTTATTCACCACATACGTTTTGTAGAAAGAAAGAAAGAAGAAGAAAAAAATTAGCTGCTCCCAAATTTCTCTCGCACCGCCTGCCCCAACCTTCACCTTTCAACATCACAAACCAAAACATAATTTATCTCTCCAATTAAAAACCTCACCCCATCCTCAAAGAAAAAAAAAATTCCTTCTCTCTCAATTTTCTCGTAACATCTGAAAAAAAAAAGGAAAAAAAAATAGACTCACTGATTTTTTGACAATGAAGAAAAATTGAAGGAGATGAATGAAGAACGTGAAACCCAATCAGTTATTTATGCATTTCATCTTTTTTTCTTCCCATTGAAGCCCAACGTCATATTCCTATGTTGATTAAGTTTTTCAATTTTCAATTCAGAATTTATGCTTTGATGATTTGAGTTCTACAATTTACAGCCCATTCGTTATGGGTCCCAGCAAATTTGGGTCTTCAAACACAATACTATATTTAGAAAAAATTTAGAGACTTTGGCAAAGTCTCTAAATATAGAGACCATCTAGAGCCTTATTGGTGTTGGCATTTTTGTGAAAGTTCTATAATATGCTTCCCAATAGTTTGGAGACTCCATTAGGGATGCCCTTATAGTCAAAGCAGTGATCTTGGATAGGGCTGGTGGGCTATATATATTAATTGTGTTATAGGGGGTGGTATTACCTAAATCTTTTCACTTAGAGGGTATCCGATATTTAGACATTTCACATGAGAGTCTGTGCAATTAATGTTGCAAATCGATGCACTTATACTCAACGGAAACAAAAAATAATTACATAAAAGAGTTCATGTTATTTAAACATACGCGCACATAGATTAATTATGTACCTTAATCGCTCTCGCGAGAACAAGCATACATATTAATTTTTAATTTAAAATTAAATTACTACTAACAAATTGAAACAATTTATACAAAGTCATACAATCATTCAAATCAAATATTTCACATATATCAAGCCATCAACAAAATTATGTTTATTATCGAGCCACCGAAGAAGGATGGAAGTTGGAGAATGTATGGTTATTGTCGAGCCATCAAAAAAATTATGGTAAAGTATCAATACCCACATTCATCGATTAGACGGCATGCTGGATGAACTATGTGGCTATTTTCTAAAATTGATTGGAAAAGTGGTTATCACCAAATTCACATGAAAGACGGAGATGAATGAAAATTGCAGTAAAAGTAAGTATGCATTGTATGAATGGTTAGTGATGTCTTTTGGTTTTACTAATCCACCTAGTACATTTATGCCACTTAAGAATCATGTCTTGCAAGCCTACATAGGAAAATTTGTTGTTATTTACTTTGATGATATCTTAGTTTACTGTATAAACTTTCATGATCATATTGAACATCTAAGGTGTGCATTGGAGTCATTGAGGCGTGAACACCTATATGTTAACCTAAAGAAGTGTGATTTTTGCCAAAATAGAATTGTTTTCCTTCGTTAAGTTTAGGGGCGTCGAAGTGTACGAGAAGACGGTTAAGGCTATTCGTGAATGGCATGCACCCACAACCGCATCCGAGTTAAGGAGTTTCCATGGCCTAGCTGGATTTTATGGAGATTTGTGCCAAACTTTAGCATAATTGCAGCTCCTTGGACCGAGGTGATCAAGAAGGAGGTCGGCTTCAACTGGAGAAAAGCTCAAGAAAAGGCATTTTACACTTTGAAAGATGAGAAAAGTTCCGCTCCTTTATTACTTTTACCGGATTTTTATAAAACTGTTGAAATCGAATGTGATGTTTCTCGTATTATAAGTATCGGTGCAGTGCTTATGCAAGACATACATATCGCTTATTTCAGCGAGAAGCTCAATGGTGAAGCTTTGAAATACTCGTCTTATGACAAAGAGCTCTACGTGTTGGTGCGAGCATTGAAGACTTGGCAACATGACTTGTGTTCTAAGGAGTTCGTAATCCACACGGATCACGAATCATTAAAACGTCTTAAGGGCCAAGGCAAGCTGAACCGAAGACATTTTCGATGGGTGGTTCTTATCAAGATGTTTCCTTTTTATGATACAGTACAAATAATGTAAAGACAATGTAGTGGCTGATGCACTATCTCACAGTATGGTACTCGTTTCAACCCTAGTGTTAAGTTCTTAGATTTTGAGTATATTTTGAGTATATTAAAGCGAGATGTTGAGATGGTTTTTATCCCAATATATTGACTTTGTTATCTTTACTTTAATGTAGAAACGTTCTCGTGGTGGAAGAAAAGAAATGTAATAGTTAAATTTTGTTCACTAATTGAGAAATCAATAAGAAAGAAAATACAACCGCCCACGTGCTATTATACTGATGAAGTCCAAACAAATGAATAAATGAATAAGGCTCATAGAATGAATACCCAAAATCAATTATATATATAGTAAAAAATGATCATCATCAAGAAATTGAAAAAAAAAAAAAGGAATAACAAAAAAGATAAAGCAAGTATAACAAGAAAGTGAAGATATATAAATAATCAGAGCCTAAACCTAAATTTGCAGCTGCTATCTCTAATACTGATGGCATTATTTGCAGCCAAACTATCAACATCCACCCTGCACCTCACCAAGAACTTCCACTTCATCAGTTTCAACTTCCCGAGTTTCAGCCTCACCGGAACTTTCGCCCGGATATTCAACGGGATGCTTCCGGTTTGCTGCTGAGCCTGCAAAGACTGCACCAAACCGGCGGCATCAGCCGTCTGCCCCGCCAGCGCGAGGCTGAGCAAGGTGGTGTTCCGGTGTCCCTGGTAAAACTTCGGCAGCGAACCCTCGCACAGCTTCCTGCCGGTGTACCACACGCTCAGATGGCTCCCGCTCTCGTAGTATATCCCTATCTTCTTGTTCGGATTTCTCGCGGTGATGTTCACGTTGAACGTGGCGGACAGGCTGTTGTCGTTGCCGAAATTGAACTGCGTTATTCTCATGGCGTCGACCGAGTACTTTGGCACTTTGGGATCGAAGACAAAGTACACGACCGCAGCTAGTATCCCGATAATTACGATTTGGAGTAGCAGAAGGGATATGGTCCAACACAAGCATTTCTTGCAGCAACTTGATCTCCTCTTTGGCGGTTTCAACGGGGCGTACGGGATCGTACGGTGGACCGGCGGCGGTGGATACTGCCTCTCCGGGTCGCCGTGCTCCGACTTGGAAGATCCCCGAGTAATCAGAGGGGCGGTGGCTTTCTGCGGTGTAAGTGGAACCACCACCATCGCCTCATGTTCGTGTACTGGATGGATTCTTTGATGATCGGCCATTTTTTTAAGATCAAGAATTTTGAAGTATGAGGATAAATTAAAGGAATGGAAGTATATTTTATTTGGAGAAATGAGTTTGGTTTTTATATAAAGTTTGGGGGTTTGGTGCAAAAGTGTATACGTGTGCATGGATTGACAAAGTCATGTGTGTGTGTTAATGGTTCTGTTGTTGAAGTTTCCTTTTATTGACTTTAAACAAAATAGAGGGTGAAAAGTCATTGTCTAGGATACCCGTTTTAAAACGCTGCGAATGCAATATATGTTTACTTCTAAATATTAAAATTAAAATTGGTCTAAAAGTGTGATTTATTTATGGTAAGAGTTAGGAAAGTCAAATATTTTTAAGGTCAAAATATAGACGCGTGGTAGCATTAATTTGTACTGAAATGTAAAATGTGAAGGTATGTTTATTGGTTCGTAATGCTTATTCTTTCAACTTTTATTTCTCGCGTGTACAAATTTATACTATTTTTCTTTTTGGGTAAATAACACTGACCCCTCCTGTGTTGTGTTGTGAAATTTGTGCACATCACCCTCTTGTATTTTGAATATAGCACATGACCTCTTTTCATTTTAACGTAAACACAGAACTTCCATAGAAGTGGTAAATAAGTTGAGTCGACTCGTGAACTCGACGACTTGACTCGACAAAAACTCGAAATCGAGCTCGAGCCCAATTAAAGTTGTTCGACATTTCGTGAGCTTCTTATTTAATTTTTTTTATTATTTATTACTTTTTTTCTATTTTACAATAAAACTATTATTATTATTATTATTATTATTATTATTATTATTATTATTATTATTATTATTATTATTATTATTATTATTATTATTATTATTATTATTATTATTATTATTATTATTATTATTATTATTATTAGGGGTGTGCATGGTTCGGTACAGCTCGGTTTTTGCAATAAACCAAACACGTACCAATAATATCGGTTTTTCACATTTTAAGAACCGAACTCATGTCGGTTTTTATGGTTCGGTGTTAATCGAATTTTTGGCTTTTGGTTAACGGTTTTGGTTTATTTTTTGTTTCAGTTCGTCTATTATGGTTCGGCATAAAACCGATATTTGACTAACAGTAAATTTGGACTTTTCATTACATTTGTTTGATAAATTAACAAATAAATCAAAATTAACTATTAAATAACATGTCACGACCCAAAATTAACTAATAAAAAATGTCACATAGAGGCGTTCAAAGGATAGAGGCGCGCTAGGGGAAGATGGTAAATATTTATACTATATATCAAAACGACGTCGGTTTGTACAAATCAGTTCGGTTCGGATAATCGGTTTGGTAATTTGTTTATTCTCCATACACAAATCGATATATTCGGTTTTTCAAAAAACAATTACCGCAAATGTTGTTTTAAGTCAGGACAGTGCATATCAGCTTGATTTTTTCGATTTTCAGTTCGATTTCTCGGTTTTTGTGCTCATCCCTAATTAATTATTATTGTTAGTTTCGTTGTTATTATTTTAGTTATTATTTATCGTCATGGCTTGTGCACAAAAACAGCCCAAAGCGACACGCCAAATATTTATAGTTATCTTTTTTCCAAAGGGAGAAATTGAACATGTGTAGCCAATTATTATATTGGAGAAATATAAAAGAAAATTATTTATTTGAAAACATGACCTAGTAAAATAATAATTAATAAGAAGCTTCTATAATTGAATAATGGTTAGCTAGTTTAAATAAAAAGTCATGGTATGCCGCGTACACTTGTTGCAATTTGGATGCTGATGCTACCAAAAGTCCATCTTCACTTTAAACCCATAGATACTATTTGTTCAGCTGACGTCCAAATATGTTTTTGTCTACACCTATGTATTTAAAAGAAAATATCTTTTTGCATATACTATTTGTGCCAATATAAAGAAAATGTTTACATAATTAGAATCTTCCTAAATATTAATAATTTATTGTCTATATATGTATATATAATTAATTGTCTTTGTATTGTGCTCTTATAGTATTTTATAATTTAGTTTTATATAAAAATAAAAGTTAAATATTTTAATTGAAAAAAAAAAAGATAATAAATGAGCGTAACACATAAGATAATGAAGTTACGGATTGAGACTTGGAACCAAATGTGAAGGATAGACTCAAGTCGACCCTCAATCGAAAAAATATTCACTATATTACATCTATACGTTTATTATGTCCACCCAACTTTTATTATTTAGTCCACTCAAAATCTAAATTAATGCAAAAAAAGTTCTAAATTCTCTTTTCCTATCTTCTGATTTTTGTCACAAAAAAAAATCCTAATCTTTCACCGTGTAAACATGAGTGGGTGTTTTATTATGTGTAGACTTGCAGTTTAAAAGCATATAGAGTATTTTACCGTGTAGAGCAAACATATGGTTCAAATTGTTCATATGGGAAAAACATAACCATTATTTGAAGTGGAACTGGTTAAGGTGCTGTGCTCAGTTCTAGATATATTGGATGGGGTGGGGAGGGTGGTTCAACTATGACATGATCATCGAATTTCTTAGATTTGTTAAAGGTAGTTGATAAATACCGTTTTTATTTTTACGAATATCGCTTCAATTGTCATAATCTCTCTCTAGGGATTGAAAAATCTACTCTTTTTTTCGCCTATTCATGTCTAAAACTTGTGTGAAATTGTTTACCTCACGCTCAAACGGGTGCAATAAAATTTGATCAATGCCCATGTTGGCTGTGGGAACTAGAAACCACAACTTCAAGCCCAAATTAGGCGTGAAATTGTTGTTCCCAGTTCCCACGCCCAATATGGGAGTTGGGTTAGAGTTTGGCTTTTCTTTTTGGGTACAAACTTTTTCTCTTATAATTTACTTTGGCCTCGTTTGGTTGACAAGATAAGATAATTATTCCTATAAAACAAAAGGCCTATTATTTTATAAGATGTTTGTTATCAACTTTTGATTTTTTATCTCCTCATTATTGTAGTGTTTGATATTTGGTTTCCTTAACATAAACACAGTTACCTAAAAGTGACCGAATTATCCTTTCTTATTGTATATAGGTTTTTCTTCTTCTTTTTATTATTTATATTTTATTTCTTTTATTTTTTTTCGAAAAAGGTATTTTTTCTTATTTTTCGAACTCTCTTTCTTCAAATTTTCCAAAAAAAATTATTTTCGAAAAAAAAATCCGAAAAAAATATTATTTTTTTATAATATTTTTGGGTTTGTTAATTCAAAATAAACATATTCTATTTTTTCGAAAAAAACTGATTTTTTTTCCAATTCTTTTTTTTCAAAAAAAATTAGTTTTTTGAACTTTTTTTTTTAATGTTGGTTTTCGGAAAAAAATATTTTTTCTTATTTTATTTTATATCTTTAATTTTTTTTTTGTTTTTAATTTTTTTTCAAATTTTATTTATTTTTATTTTATACTAAAAGTTTAATAAAAACAAATAATTGAATATGTCATTGTGATAAAGATAAAAACTAGAAGGACAATTTTGTCATTAATGAAAGAGGTAACACAACTAGCTAAACATGTTGCTGCAAGAGCCAAGAATTATTAATATTAGTGTCGGTGTTAGTGTTAGTGTTGGTATTCATATTAGTATTAGAGTGTGTTTGCCTAAGCTTCTAAGATGTTAAAAAAAACTTATAATATGTTTAAGAACTTATAAGCTCTTCCAAAGTGTTTGGTAATATTTTTTTGAAAAATTTTAATTTTTTTAAATAAGCAGTTGGAGAGCAAATAAATTTTTTTTAATAAGTACATTTACCCTAATTTTTTTATTTAGGATTTATTACAAATAAGTTCACCATGGCCTACTTATTCATAAAGATATTTAGGGTAAATATTTAGTATTAATGAATAATTTAGGGTTGTGCATGGATCGGTTTTAACCACCAACCAACCCATTTTCGACCAACAATTTGTGACGGATAATCAACCATCAACCGACCCATTTAAGTTGGGTCGATAATGTCAACCAGTCCATGTATAGTCGGGTCGATAATGGATTTTAATATGCTAAAAAGTTGGTTAGTCGGGTAATATCTTCCAACCAACTTTATTTATTAATTTTTTATTTATTAATTTTATTTAAAATGTTTAATATTGTTTATTTCAAATTTCTATTTTATATTACATTTATTAAATTGTCTAATATTGACTAAAATCCTAAAAGTAATAAATCTAACATAATTATCTAATTTGAACTATTTTAATTTTTAATTTTAAAACATATAGCCTAAATGTTTGGACAATTATTATTTGTTGAACTATGTATGTTTAATTGCAATACATATGGCCCTTAATGTTTTGAAATTTTTATTTGAATATTGTTGAACAAGTCATGGTTAATTTATAAAAGATATAGCATTGTAACAACTTGTAAAATATTAAACAAAATTAAAAAAATATTTAGATGGTTGACCCATCAACCAAACCATCAACCGACCTACTAAATTGGTTTTCAACCATTATCCAACCTATGTAAATTGGGTCGATAACGGTTTCCAATATTTACAAAAGTTGGTTGAATGAATTGGGTTGGTTTTATGGCTGGTTTTTAACCAACTCAACCAACGCACGGCCCTAGAATAATTAGTTATTTTGCTAATATAAAAAAGATATTAGTTTTATTTATATACAAATAAAGGAAAAACGAAATAATCAAGCCTCACGCACAAATTGGGCGTCAAATGTGCTTTTTCACGCCTAGTTTGGGCGAGTGAGGGAGAAAAAGTCAGAGAAGGAAGAGTAGGGGAAGGGAGAGAAGAAATGAACTATATTAGTAAAAATGACCCCGCAAAAATCATTTCAGGTATTTTATTTTTTGGGCAAATTACCAAAACTGCCTTGAGGTAAGCCTGAATAATGAAAATCCCCCCACGTTCTCGTAATTACTAAAACCCCCCTTGACTAACAGTTGACCGAATTTTTTTAACCGAAAACATGAAATGTCTACTATATCCTTCTGTTAAATATGTGAAAAATAAAAGAAAAAAACTGAAAATGTGTATAGTCTATTGTACCCTCTGTTAAATCGTGTTAATATTGTTAAAAATATTAACACATATTTCAACGTTTTTAATCTGCACCACATAAAAATAACAACGTTTTTAATCTGCACCACATCTTTTTGTTCGTAAAAATAACAACGTTTTTAATCTGCACCACATATTTCAATATCTGATCTTTTCACTATAACCACGTTTTTCACTTTTATTTCTCACACTCATTTTTTTCATCTATCACGATTTACCTCACTCCCCTCTTCACTTGGAAATTGCATAGAGATTAGAGAAGATTAGGGTTGAACAAGCCCTAATCACGATAGAAATTGTTATCATCACCCATCATTGCTCGAATCGCCATGTTTACGTCCAAAATCAAAGGTTTGTATGGATATTTTGTTCAAGTTTTTAGGGTTTTAAATTTCGGTAAAAAAATAGGGTTTTTGATTTTTTGTTTCAAATTAGGGTATTTTGCTTCTCGTGAAGAGGAAGGATAAATTACAGAAGTTAGGGAAATAAGGATATTCTGATTAGGATTTCTAATTTTTAATTTTTTGGTCTTTTTTTTTTATTTTTGGTCTTTTTTTTTTATTTTTGGTTTATAATTTCTGATTCCAAAGAATTAATTTATGATTTTGGGGATTATTGCAAATGTTTGTATTTGAATCTGATATGTTTTTTGTGTTTGTATTTGAACTGCAGATGGTAGATTTGTGCTATGTTATTCTACACTACAGATCAAGTGATGTTAAATTTGATAATATTGATTCTGATAAGTATAGTTGTGAGGACTTATGGAAAAGAAGTCGTGCCGTCGACTGTAAAATAGGCGCTAAATGGGAGGCACCCCATTGTTGCTCATTCTCTGTCATTTCCCTTTTGTTCTTGCTTTCGTTTTTATTTTTAGTCTTTTCTTGCATTTTTATATCTTTTTAAGGTTCAATATCTTTATCTCACCCGTTTAAATTTCAAATTTTGTGCAGATTACAGGATCCAGATCGCGATCCAGGACGTCAGATCGCGATCTGGGGGGTCTTACAGTGGGGAAATTGGAGCGGAACCAGATCGCGATCCACATGCCCGGATCGCGATCTGGGATGATATACATAGAGCAAAAATGAGGTAAATCCAGATCGCGATCCAGGATTTCGGATCGCGACTTGGGGGGTCTTACAGAGAGCAAAAATGAGGTAGAACCAGATCGCGATCTGGGGGGTCTTACAGAGCCTACAAATTGCGGACCCATATCGCGATCCAGCCAACCCGGATCGTGATCTGGGGGGTTTCACAGTACATTATTAAGGGCAGACCCAGATCGCGATCCGGCCCTTGTAGATCGCGACCTTGGGGCGAAAACTGTAATTCGAAAAAAACCCTCTCTTTTTCTCACTTCATTCTTTTCAAAAACTCGAAACCCCTTTCCCCCAAAACCCTAGAACTTCAATTCTCTTTCAAATTTCCTCTTCAAACTTGCATATTTTTAGATTTTCATCAACTATTAAAGATTATTGCTTGTTTTTATTGAGAATTGTGGACGAATTTTCAACAAAGGTTTGTTCTTGACCCAAATTTTTAAGTTTTTCTTGAAAATTTGAATTTCTTCCAATTTTCTTGTTTTGTCCCTTGGATCTTCAATTCTTATTGCTTGTACATAATTACGTACTTGATTTTGGGATTTAAAGTCTTGTTTAATTGGTTGACCCAATGTTTAGATATAGGAATTGCCCTATTATGCTTAATTTCGAATTTCTTGTGAATTTTTGAATGGGTTGAGTCATATTATGCTAATTTTTGCTCGTTGATCGTTATTAATTGTTGTTGTTGTATTGATTGATGTAGGAGGGTTAGTTTTCGAAAGAAACTAACATTCAAGGAGTTTCAAAGAACTTGCGCGCGCCAAGTGTTCGATGAATTGTCCGAACCAATTTCAAGTTTCATTTTGCACCATCATTCACACCATGACTTCACCGGCAAACAAACTCCAAAAGACGGGTGAGGATTCCGAGAAAGCCCAACCGAAGGGCAAAGGAAAAGCACTGGAAAAGAAGAAGGGCAAGGCTCAAGGCAAAAAAGGGGGAGAAGGCTCTTCACACTCGCCTTCACATTCGGAGGGACCAACCGAGCAAGCCATGCCAAGAACCGGTGACGTGCCACTCAACACGGGCGCCCGTGCCAATCAACGCACACTCGTGAACGAAGTCACCTTCGACGAGCACGACTAAGAAATTTATGTGAATGTCGAAGCCAAGAGCGAGTATGTCGACCGCCTCCCTCGATCGATCGTCCCAGAGCGTGAGTTGGATGTCCGTACGATTGGATGCCCCTCGGTCGTCAACAACATCCAAGAAAGGTGTTGGAGAGTACTCGTAGACAAACCGGCACCTACAACGAGAGCTTGGTCCGGCTCTTCTACGCCAATGCCGGTAAGTATAGAGGCTCGGTGGTTTTCATCCGGGGCGTCGAAGTTCGCTATCCCCCGTCTAACCGAGTCTACAAGATTATCCCCCGTCTTCCGGACATCCCGACCGAGCCGTTCGAAGCACTAAAGATAGAGACGACGTACAAGGACCTCATTCAGGCCCTGTGCCCCCGCGGATCGTATTGGGCACCAGGAGATAAGTGGTTCTATCGAGCCGAGCCTTTGAGAGAGGCAAAGATTTGGATGTACTTCGTCTGCTCCCGACTCATGCCAACGGTTTCAACTGCCCGGACCTATGCCACTCGCCTCACGTTGATGTACGCAATCATGAAGGGCACCCCTCTGAACGTGGGTGCCATTATCCACTCGAAGATTCGACGGTGCATGGGCGACACCTCTTTGGGCCCGATGTTCCCCTCCCTCATCACCGCCTTATGCAAAAATGCCAACGTGGCGATGTTTGCCGACGACAAGGTAACAAAGGCTCTGAAGCCGATCTTCCCGTTCGACAAACTCCAGCCAGCTTCCGGTCCACAGGGCGAGGGCGATGGCCCTGAGCCAAACGCGCCACAATCCGAGGACTCCCGACCAGCCCAACCCGCACCACGATGCGGAAAAAGACAGCAGCAGCAGCAGCTCCGCCACTTCTAGAGTATATGGGCGAGTGGATGGATGCTATGGAGGAGAACGTGGGGTGGTTCAAGAAAATGATCAAGGTGATGGCAGCGGCACTCCAATGCAGGACGGATGACGTCGTCGAGCCACGACCATTCCCACCACGGCCTCGTTTTGATGGAGCATCTTCCTCCAGCGCGGCCGCAGAAGAAGCTGCACGAGCTGCAGCCACCACACTGGTGAGGCCCGTCTGGGAGGAGCACGAGCGTGGACTGCGGGAGAACGAGGAACGAGCTATCGAGGAGGACCATGACATCTAGGGACGTTGTGTTTTCTATCCCTTTTATTTTTTATTCTGCTTTTGAGCATAGGGACTATGCTAGAGTTTGAGTTTGAGGGTGGTGTTTGTTGAACCTCTTTGTTTTTGTTTTTGTTTTTGTTTTTGTTTTTATTTCGTTTGTTTTAGGATAAGTCGTTGGATTGATATTTCGTTTACGATGTATCTTTTCTAGACATTGATTTTATTTTATTTTATTTATCTTATTTTGATTTGGTCTTTTGCATGCATATCATATGATTTAGTTTCATTTATGTATTTCGATTTCCGTAATTGTGTTATGTTTGTCACATGCATTTCATTTATGATCGAGTGTAAGTTGCATTTCCGGGTTCTATTGAAGCAAAGCAATTAATGAATTAGTAGATGGGCTAGTTGATTTTAAAATTGAAATTATGGATAACCGGCAAATTATAGATGAACCTTCCGACTGCGTTTTTTCAACTTGTGTGGATAGCCTTTCGAATCCTTTCGGATTAAGCTTGAGCGCACTTTTCTGAAGGGTAAAATAGTATGAGGTTTGGGGGGCGAGTTAGAATTGAATTATGTGTTCACGATTTCCAGTTGTTGGCTAAAAGTTCTTTCAATGGTCTTTACATTTTTATTTTATGTTTTATGTTAAGAAAAAAAAAGAAGAAGAAAAAGAAAAAGAGAAAAATAATAATTTGTGGTATTGTTTTGATTCACGCTCTGATTTCCCCGCCTTTTTTACTCGAGCTTAACCCGTTGGGTGCACCTCGTCGCCTAAGTCTCTCGAGCTGTCGAGCTTGGGGGTTTCTTGGACTAAAGTTCGATACATGGGTCAGGGAGATAACACAGTGGTGTCGAGCCTTGCACGAGTCACGATTATGCCCGTTTCAAAAAAAAAATTGAAAAAAAGAAAAAATTGTGATGAAAATCACCCAAAAATTTGTTGTTGTCATTTCTTATTGAATAAATAGACCTACTTATGCCCAACTCGAGTTTTTGAATTTCAGAATCAAAACTTGCTTTTCACCCACATTTCTACTCAAAACCCTTGATAATTGTGTTTATTGTTTAATTACGGATTCTTGAGTCTATCTTTCATTTTGGTGTAGAAACAACTAATTGCGTCGGTAGGAAAGTCGAATACCTTTAGCCGTATGCCATTATAAGATTTTAAGTTATCTAGCTCGTTTTATCTTTGGAATTAATTGCAATGCTTTGACCAATCTGGCAACTTTGTGGGTGTGTTGTCTGAAAACCCTCACGAGACACAACTCGTCCTTTGGGGGTACCTAGGGGTTCAACGGCTTGTTGCATACGCTAAATACAATCGTGTTCCCTACGTTAGTGGCCTAGTTTAGTTTGTTGTTTTTATTTCCTTTTTGTTGTAGTTTCGTTTTGATTTACTCGGTACGAGTAATGATTTAAGTTTGAGGGTGTGATAAGTGTTCATTTTGCACGATTTTTGCTTATCAAATCTTCGAGTTTCGGTGTTCGTTCGTCCGAGTTTCGGCTTTATTTGTATATATTATTGCGTTTCTTGTTTTATTTCTATTTCAGGGTTTTATTAGTTTTTTTTTTGCCAAGTCGAAGCCATTTGAAAAGGAAACCGAATTTTGAAGCCAATTTTGGGGCCAAGAAGACCCATATCGCGATCTGACATCTCTGGATCGCGATCTGGGGGTTGTCACAGAACGCAAATTGATCAAGAACTAGATCGCGATCTGACATTACGTATCGCGATCTGGGGGTGTTCACAGTGCTGATTTGCCGAAGATCCACATCGTGATATGGGGGGTCTTACAGTGCTGAAATGTTGAAGACCCAGATCGCGATACACATTTCGGGATCGCGATCTGGCATGGCGGTGGGCAGTTCCCCGAGGCAACCAGATCGCGATCCAAACAACCCATGCCTTTTGAGAAAGATATTTTGTTTGCAAAGCTTCTTGAGGAAGCTTTGCATTTCACTATAAATAGAAAGGCCCTTTCATTCTTCATTCCTTCTTCGACTTTTTACGATTTTCGACAGTTCTTCGCGGGAATCATCAACGGGGGATTCGACTTGGTTTTTTCTTACGCAATTTCTTTACGTTTTGTTCTACATTTCTTTTGTACATTCTTTTGACTCTATGTTTGTTATGAACTAAGAACATTTTCTTCTAGGGTAATGAAGCCTTGTATATATTGATTTCGATCGTCATTTCTATTATCTTTTTGTCGTATTTCGAATTCGTTTATGTTTTCATGTATTAAATGCTTCTGATTGTTTGATCAGCTCTCGGATTGATATTAAATAGGAATGAACTCGAGAGAGGATTTCTTGTTTGAATTTAGGAAAACATAGCTCGGGGTGTGGAAACGGAGACGTGATGCACTTCGGGTAGCCCTAAGGACTTGACCTAAATGCTCTCTTAATAGCAGGTTTTGAACGGAGATGTCGGACATGTGGGTAGACTCTAACTACACTGGAGACGGGGGTTAGAGTACATTAGCGTCTGGGTTAACGAATAGGAATGTGACGTTAGATAACGGATTTGTAGATCGTTGTTGATTATACATAGGTGGATTTGGCCCTAGAAGTCCATTTTAAATCGAAGTCCCCCCGCGTTGAGTTGTCGTTACTTTATTTACGTACATTCTATATTTGCATGTTTACGATCTTGCATGCTTATAAATTAGGGTTTATCACCATTCCAAATATTTACAATCGGCTAGATAATATAACGATAATATAATTGCACTACTTAGATTGTGAATCTACAAGGTCTCTGTGGATCGATATCCGGAACCACTGTTCTGCAAAATGCGATATTGTATACTTGCGGTAATTTATACGTGAGGAAAACGCGTATCAGGTGTGTTGATAATGATGTCAGTGCCAAGTTGTTAGCCTCAAAGCTGATGGATCTCTTAAGATCAGACCCTGATGATGCAAAGCTGAAGGCAATGAGGCATGAGGTGAAAAAATATGGGGTCAGGCCACAATACATGCAGTTTTACAGAGCTAAAAGTATTGCACTAGATCAGATACAAGGAAGTCATGCAAAATTGTTTGAAAAACTACCATATTATGGTGCTATGGTTCTTGCTACTAACCCAGGCAGTGTAGTTACACTACAATGTGATATTAAAGATGTTGAAGATGAAAATGGGTTAGGTAGACCACAAAATCCACCTACATTCAAGAGATTTTTCATGGGACTTGCTGCACATAGAGATGGATTATTAAGTGGGTGTAATCCATTTATTGGCTTTGATGGATGCCATCTCAAAGGGCCATATGGTGGTGTGTTGCTTTTAGCAATAGCATTGGATGGCAACAATGGCCTATATCCAATAGCATTTGCTATTGTTGAGACAGAGAATAGGGACAGTTGGAGTTTCTTCTTTCATAATCTCACAATCATGCTGGGAGGATTTTCTGATGGAAAGCCATGGACTTTTATGACCGATAGGCAGAAGGTAAAGTCATTTAAGGACTTTCATAGTGTCTTTGTTATAATTATGTTTTTTGATCAAAATAATGTCATAATGCATTTTTTTTCTTTATTTCAAGGACTGGTGGAGACAATTTCATAGATGGCCCCCAATGTAATGAACAAAAGGTGTGCTAGGCACATTTGTGCTAATTTCAGAACTCATTTTTCTGGAGGTGCACTGAAGAAATGGTTTTGGTCAGCTGCCAGGTCATATACTCCCTCTGGATTTAACTTTGCAATGTATAAAATGAAAGAATTGAACCTTAATGGATATAAGTGGTTGCTAGCTATTCCAATTGAGCAGTGATCAATGTATGCCTTTGATAAAAGGCTTAAAAATGATCACGTTACTAATAACATTTCAGAGTCTTTTAATAATTGGATTGAAGAATTTAGACATCTGTCTTTCTTGAGTTTGTTGGATGATCTTAGGTGTAAACTAATTAAGGCTTACAAATAGGACTGCAAAATGGTAGAAGTCCACACATGAATTAATGTCAACTGTAGTTGACAGGTTAAATATTGCAGTTGAAGAGTCTATGAAGTGTGAGATTGTAGTTGCTGGAAATGATCAGTTTCAAATTAAAGACAAAAGAAATCATTTTGTTGTGCATTTATCAAACAAGAGGTGTGACTGTGAAGATTGGGATTTGTCTGGAATGCCTGTAAACATGCCATAGTTGCAATTAAACACAATAGGCAGAGGCTTGAGAATTATACAGATAAGTATTTTTCCAAGGAAACTTACATGAGAGTTTATAGTCATTATATTAATCCTGTTAACCACCCTGATTTCTGGCGAGAACACCTGGATGCCACTCCAAAGGATCTGCAACCTCCTACTAATAGGAGGTTGCCTGGGAGACCTAAAAAAATAGAAGAATAGAGGCTGGAGAAGGTCAATCACAGAAAAGATCAACTGTGGTTAGATGCAAGAGATGCAAAGGTTGGGGGCATAACATTAGAACTTGCAAAGGACCAAGTCAGTCTAGGAGAGGTGCCACAACCACAGCTAGTGGGGTATGTTGTACAATTTATTATTTTTACTTCATGTGTTCTTACAATTTGTTTCTATGTTTCTAAGAAAATACATATATATTCTAGGAAAATACACAATTTCAAGCCTTTAGCAATCCTGAAAGACAAGGTGAAGCATCAGTGTTGACTAGAAGAAAACGAACAAATGCTAGTTCCAAGTCCCAGGTATTCTGTTTTTTAATTTTCTTATTATGTATTTTGGTTTCCTCCTGTTTTTGTGTGTTCTGTATTCTGTTTAATTTTTTATTATTTTTTTTAGCTGTTTTTACTTTATTTCAGAGTTCTGCACAAGCCTCTGCTCATGCTTTTGATGATGATGTCTAAGTAACTGCTCAAGCCTATGCTCATGAATTTGATGATGATGCCCAAGTGACTGCTCAAGCCTATGCTCATGCATTTGATGATGATGTCCAAGTGACTACTCAAACCTATGCTCAAGCACCTAAGAAGAGAAAAAAGACAAGTGCAACAGCTAAGGTGGTCTCAAAAGGCAATGTTGCAGCACCATCTTCAAGTGCAGCATCACCATCTTCAAGTGCAGCAGCTAATGCAACAGTTTTAAAGAGCAACGCAACTTCAGAGCAATCAATGCAATCAAAAGGCAAAATGAAGTGTGATAATATTGACAAACTTCTGGCAAAATGGTATCCCACTCACTTTGACAAATTTATGTCTTTCACCAAGAGGTAGAACATCATAGACTGTTTCTTTGGAAGATTTATAGGTTGTTTTTTGGATGTTTTGTAGCCTGTTTTTGGGGTGTTTCGTATATCATGGACTGTTTTCTGTGGGTTTTTTTAGCCTGTTTTTGGTGGTCTTTTGTAGCCTGTTATAAAGGTTGTTTTGTTAATGTTTTACATGCTATTTTTTGAGCTGATTTGATATGTATTTATTCACTAAACATATGGTGCTTATGGGCTAATTTGAATACTAGTTTATGTTTGATATATCATAAAGTAAGGTACAATATTTTATTGCAGAAATAGTAGTACAGTTATTTTACATATCATGTATAATACTAGGATTGCTAGGTTTAGCACTACCAAACTACAAACTAATCCATCTTCAATCTTGCCATTCTTCTTTGATTGAACTTGATTTGTTGATGCACTTGTCACCTCACTGTCATCATGCTTTGGACTTTGGAGTAGCTATTGTATCGCCATGTGAGCAACTATAACCAACTTCAAATGGCTCACACCAATGTGAGAAGCCGTGCTCGGGGCAACAATAAAAGAGCCTTCCCGGATTTTTTCTCGTCTCTGATATCATAATTGTTGTTTTCTTTCCACAACTCTTGCATTTCTCCTTTTTGTATTTTAACTCACTGACTTGAGAGAATGTGCTAGAAGAATCCATGGAAGCAATAGAGAGAAGTAGAGAGAGAGAGGTGAAAGAGAAGAGAAAACTCCACCTTATTTATAGGGATGCAAAAAACGATCATATTCCAACAAATAACTCAAAACTTACAATTAACCCCCTCAGATAGTAACAGTTAAAATGCAACGGTTATATTTCAGTAAGTACAAACTATGCAACAATATGACCCTTCATTAAATAAAATGCTTACAATTACCCCCCTGAGGGTAATTTCGTCTGTAAATAGAAGTATCGGAACGTTCTACGTGTACAAGGGCAAAATTGGTATTTATCGGAGGAATATTCGGGGGAATCAAAAAGATTCTATCGAGGTTAACACCGTTAGAGCAATTTGTAAGATGTCTGCATACCTCAGGGGTTTTTCGTAATTACGAGAACGTGGGGGGATTTTCGTTATTCAGGCTTACCTCAGGGGGGTTTTGGTAATTTGCCCTTTTTTTTTAATCGAATCATTTCAGGTTCAACCTGACGGGATGTAGCATTGAGGATTTCCATAGGTTGAAGAAGGCTTCATTCCACTTTGCACCCTTGAAATATACAATTTTGGCACTTTACACCTTCGAAATAAATTAATAGCTTTTTGCACCCTCGAAACAACAAAATATCATGCATAATGCACCCACATGAGTTTTTAAAGCTAATAAACGTTATTTAATATTTTTAATGGTTTTTAAAGTTTTTAAAGCTAATATTTTTTACGAAAAAAAAAATTCATTCAACTATTTCGTTATCAAGTTCTCTGAAAATCATATTTTTTCCAAATATTTTTACATAATATTTCCACAATTACAATAAAAGATCTATCAATTAACTAATTTGGTGATAAAAGTTTTATTTGATTTTATTTTGTAAGATTTTTTTTTTTCAATTATCCGGTGTAGTTTTTATTTTTTCAAACTTTGTGCGCTCGAAATCAGATTAGAGGTTGAAGGAAAATTTAATTTGTTATTTTGCACACCCGAAAAGAAAAAACCAATAAAAAATGAATTGTCCTTTATTATTCATTCAATTAAGGGTGCATTGTAAATGATTTATTGTGTTTTGACGGTGCAAAGTGCTATTATTATTTTTCAAGGGTGCAAAGTGCCAAAAGATTCCATTTCAAGGGTGCAAAGTGGGATTAAGCCGTTGAAGAATGCAGTAGCGCAAGAACAACGAAGAAGCATTACTCGGTTTCTCAAAACTGAAAGCATTTTAAATACATAAATAAATCGATGTTCAAGTGCGTATGCTTTGAATTCGAATACTGTGAATTTGGCAAGTACCCATTCACACCATCACAAAATCGAGTGCTGTAGAAAAGAGGGAACCCACATACCACACACGCAGTAAAAAGAAATGTTGGTAGATAGGGGTGTGCACGGGTCGGTACGGCTCGGTTTTTCCAATAAACCAAACACGTACAGATAATATCGGTTTCTCATAATTTAAAAACCGAATATGTCGTTTTTTTTCGGTTCGGTGTGAATCGGTTTTTCGGTTTTCGGTTAACGGTTTCGGTATCAATTCGGTTTATTTTGGGTTTCGATTTCGTCTATTTGTTCGAACCGGTTCGGCATAAAACCCATATATTTGGACTTTCATTATATTTATTTGAGAATATTAACAAATAACAACCGAAAATTAACTAATAAAAAACACGTCACAACCAAAATTAATTAATAGAAAACGATGTCACATGGAGGCGCTCGAAAGATAGAGGCACGCTAGGGTAAGTATTTATAATATATATCAAAAATACATCATTTTGTATAAATCGGTTCGGTTCGGGAAATCGGTTCGGTAATTTTTAAATTCTCCATACACAAACCGATATTTTCGGTTTTTCAAAAAAAAATTACCGTGTATGCGGTTTTAATTCGGGACGGTACATATCGGCTCGGTTTTTTCGGTTTTCGGTTCGGTTTTTCGGCTCACCCCTATTGGTAGAGGTTGTGTTTATAGACATCGCGCTCACCTTCTCCACCTATTTTGGTTTATGTTGAGGGATATTGTTTTAGAAAAAATGAACGGAGCACAAATGTAATTGTTTTTGTACTTCCCACGGGGAGCACAAATGTAATTTTTGGACCTCGAATTTCTACCCCGCAATGAAAGAAGCCGAAATACTAACACGAACCAAGCCACGGTAAGGAAAATAAAAAATCTTTTTTTAGGGAATGGCTGAAATAAAAATGATACCATTCTTGCGGCAAGAAATCAATTAGCCTGAACATTATCAAGAATGCTCGCCAGGAGAAACGGTTGCAGAGTTGGAATGTTAAAAACCCAAGAACTCATGAGCACTTTAAACCCGAAACTATACATATATATATATATATATATATATATATATATATATATATATATATATATATATATATATATATATATATAGAAGGACAATATTTTTAGCATTGAGCAAAAACACAAGTGACAAATGCAAATTACGACCAGATATGAAACAACGGTGTTTGGCACATGAATTATACTTTGATTTATTACTAACTAGTATACACACTGCATACGACATACCTCTCAACTAAGCACGAGTAAAAAGCCCACGAAGAGGACCAGTTGCAGCACGCTTTCTTCCCTGCATCACATGATAATATCGGTAAGTATTGTTTTTGCACAAAGGCGAATGAATTTTTAGGACGATTAGTCATATATTGCCTTGTACGGACCTTCTCAGTGTTAAATAAGTCATCTGCAATAGCTTCCATCTGTTTCCGTTTTTTCTCCTCTTTCACAGACTCAGCAACGTCTTCATTCCCATATTCAGAATCTCTACGAAAGACGAAACATTGCATTCACATGTATATAGTTTTAAACGCTAATAAGACTAGATTCGAAGAAATGGAGCAGAAAATTGATTCATACCCGTATGGATACTTTGAAAACGGAATAAGATTGCTGAAGCTGTTTCCCGATGGAGTACTCGTCTAATCCAAAATCAAGATCAACAATGCATAACAATTTAATCATCCAAAGGAAAAAAAAAGTTGAAAAAATTAAATAAAATTAAAAATATGTGGGCATGTATAAGAACTAAGTCATCATTTACAGATTTAAACACGGGTTAAATTAATTACCTTCCTGAAAAGTTTGAAGTCTACACATGCACCACTTATTGAAGAAGAACGGCCAGATTGTGGTAATCTGGGCGCTCGAACAATTAGATCTTGGCTGTATATAACATCAATATTCTCGCTTTCAGATGAATGGCCCTTATCCTTTCTCGACACAGTAACTTCGTTTCTGTCATCTGATGAAGTGATGCTGTTGACACTATCAGTCTTGACAGGTTTAAAAGTACTCCGATTAAGAGGTAAAAATCCTTGGCTCTCGTGTTCGCTAGTTTTGAATGCAGCTGTATTCCCTCCAAAACTGTTGTGCTCGGCGGATTCTGAAATATGAACATCTTCCGCTTTGCAATCTTTTCCGGAAGATTCCGTCTCGTGGATTGCTATATTTCTCTCGGATTCAACTTCAGCAGACTCAACTAAGTTCACCACCACAGATTTGTGAGCTGACGTAGCAGTTTCCAATTCTACATCAGAATCTGCCACCACTGTCTCATCTGTCGAACATGAAGACGAGACCAACACTGCAAAAAGGCAATTGTACAAGTACTTAGCTCATAGAAATCTGTCAAACTAGTGCATCACTTAACTTTGTAATAAAGCTGTAGAGTAGCATAAAAAGTACTGCGACCGCAACCAGAGTAGAACAACATACCTTAATGAACTACTCTTGGTAAATTAAGAAATTATAAAAAGACAACGTTCGATTATATATATACATATGCCCTCTCGTGTTTTTAGCAGACGACTTAATCACTCTGTTCCAATTCCTGATAGCTATATGTTTGGTTACAATAATATGTCAATCCTCTATCTCGTGAGAATTGAACGAGAGCAATTAATAGGAACCAAATTTTAGATATACTAGTATAGATGGTCGGAGAGCAATTACCGGGTGATGATGCCATAATTGAAGGATCCAAATGTCCAGAACAAACTGCTGAGATTATATCCGTCTCATTCACCTTAGGCAGAGAATTGAATTTATTCAATATTCTAGTGCTTCTTGTCAATCCAGCTGGCATCACACGCACCAGATTGTCTTCTAAATTCTACAAGGACCGCATGAGGAAAAGTTAATGCAAACGAAAGATAAGTTATCTGTACGAAAGTTCTGATAAGGTGATAACCTTATCAACTCACATCTCCACCAAATTATTACACGCCTAAGTCAGTCATGTTACAAACTACGTAATAAGAATGTGTAACACGTGCATTTATTGATCCAAAATTAACATTTTTTTACAAGTCTAGAGAGTTCTTTGTGCTATGCAACAAGTCAAAACAACCATTTAGAACTGCTGTATGTTACAAGCGATAGGTCTGCAGCAATAGGTGCATTTTATGAGTCATTTAAAAACACGTGCATTAAAGAGAATTTCCATTAGACTAAGAGACAAAACCATTTCCTCATTTGAATATTGTTCCTACTCTCAAGATGTACAATTTCATCGTTCTTCTACATCGTACACTCGTAAAATAGTACAGCTGCATATTTAAGCTTCTCCATGACATAATCTGGTCACTATGACATGCAGTAAAGAGTTTTCATGAATAACAGTCATCAATCAGGTTAGATAAACATGTATTACTGGATTGGCTTTGGAGAAAAGCTTTTTAATATTTTTGTTCAGTCAATAAAGAAAATTCTGGGGCTTTTTAGTACAGACACGCATTTTGCTATACAATTGTGTTATCTGAACGTACCAATGACTTTGTGGATTGCATGAGAAAAATTGCTTATTGTTTTAAAAAAAAATTAATATGGTTTAAAGACGAAGATATAGACGAAAAACAGATATATAACATACGTGGGCACATGGATCCAGAGTTTCAGCATAAACAACTTTTGCACCTCCCGCTTCCAAAAGCAACTGCAACTTTTCCTTAAATTTATACTGCTAGGAAAAAGGAGAAAGGGATAAGAGCGGATGATATTTAAAATGCGAAACTATCATCTAAAAATAACCATAAGTCAAACGTTTCAACAGCGGATATTTTAAAAGTCAATTAGTCAAATGCCCAAAATAGCTCTTATATGGATCTCAATGTACGAGCAATTATAGAATATTGGGACAACAGATATACCATACTATTATCCCTGTCATGTGTACTATATATATATATATGTGTGTGTGTGTGTGTGTGTGTGTGAACACCATAAACTGTACTGTGGTTTTCTATACACTGCTAATTATGTAAATGTAAATGTGCATGTACATACACATGCTAATACAAAATAAGTTTACATACTGTTGCCATGTATTAGAACTTATAAGCAAATGGAACCTGACTGCCATTTGAAAGCATGAAATAGTTGAAGTATGATTGATACCTCGTGTATAGATTCCAACAGAAAAGTGTATCCTTTCAAACAATGTTCTCGAGATTGTTGGTCAGCAACTTTGAGAGATACCCCTTCGAATGTTAAAGTTGGTGCATGCCTAATACAGAAAGGAAAGTACCTCTTAACCACCAGAAAAAGGCAGATGAGAAGTTAAGTCGGGAGGAAGAGTATACTCACGAGAGGGAGCTTGGCATTTCGGTGCAAATAGTTTTTCCTGCAATTAACTGAATACCGTAGTCCAGTAGTTAGTAATTACGTAACACGGGAAAGTCAAATGACTATCGAAGCAGCACGTTATAAATTCCAAAAAGAAAAATATGTGTAAGAAAAAATAGCAGCTTAATTCACAGGAATAAGAAAACAACTTAAAGAAATTGCCACGTAATAAGCCTTGACATTTCAATGTATGTTCTTCACATCATACATAAATTGAACAGAGTCACAGCTAACTTCCAACTGCCATTCCGAATAAAAAACCTATGCCTTCAGTTATAAATATTATTCGCAAATTATCCAAGTACAGTTTGCCGTAATTTACGTGCAATGAGACTTGTCCTGAGTCATTCTAATTATATTTTGAACGTTTGAGGGTGTGCACTTGAGAAGCAGAGCTATCTTATTCGAGTGGAGAATTGTGAGTGCAGAAATACCTCGATCCAGCTAAATCTGACAAGGGGTTTTTTAGCCACTATAGCGTCAATGATGTCATCATTCATAGAGGTGAAGTCATCAATAACCATATGCGTGCATTTTGAAGTCCATGTTTGACTAACACCGGCACCTGCATGCTGAATATATTAAAGATTATCTCAACAACCAAAATCAAATATGACCATTCTATCTCCACACCCTTTACTCCCCTCGACACTCATTCACCCATGTTTAAGATGTACATACATAATATAAAACTAACAGTATCAGTTAACATTAATATGATTTAAAAAAATATATATATATTTAGAAATTATAAGTAAATAAACTTACCAATCGACGACATCTTGTCTTGTAGTTGATTCATCTCTAAAGACTTGGACGGTGCAAAAATTACAAGAGAAACAAAAGAAAACCTGCCATATGAGTAAATTTGTAAAACGTAACATTATTGTATTTATATTAAGATGACTCAAAAAATCAAGTATTTAACTATTTATTTGCCAAAAAGGCCGTTTAAGCAGAGAGTAAAAAATAAATCTGCAAAACAAATCATAAACTAATGGGTGTGTTGTCCCACACACTTAAAATGGGAAGATAATTTCCTAAACACTTAAACTTAACTTATAACTCCATTTAAATGACTACTTTACCCTTGCTTTACACCTACATACAATATAAGCAACTACAAGCATAGTATAGTACAAACTATATCAAAAAGAATGTAGGCCAAATCCCACTAATAGTACCCCATCTTATTATATAGATCCGCTTTAGGTCCCTCATGTCTCCATTGTCTCATTTCATCCCTCAACCCTACAATTCATCTCATTTAGTACTTCGGTGTATAACTTGGTTAACTTTACCGGAATCTTTTATTTAATGGATGGAATGTTCTATTTTTATAATTATTTTTAATAAACAATAAATAAAATAAGAACAATAGAAGAACATATATAATTGAATTAGTTCTTTAAATATTAACATCAAATCATAAGAAATATAAGTAAATTAAAATAAAGAATATATGTAGATGATATATCATAATCACTTGATATGTTCCTAAATGCAACTTATATCAACAAATAAAATCTAAATGATTATTTGTATATTAATAACAATTAATATGTTGTATAATTTTTTAAGTTTTATATTTATAAATTATATTTTTCTTGGTTGTAAATATTATTTTAAATTATAAAATTAATTATTTATTATTTTTTCATAATTTATCAAAAATAATTAACAATGGAACATTCCATCCAATCTTGAAGAGATTCCGTTAAAGTTAACAAATTTATACACAAGGGGACTATAATGAGATGAATTGTAACATTGAGGAATGAAAATGAGACGATAGAGACATAAATATTTAAGGACTAAAGCGGGACTAAATGTTAAGATGAGGGACTATTAGTGAGATACGGCCAAGGATGTGTGTGTGTGTGTGTGTGTGTGTGTGTGTGTGTGTGTGTGTGTGTGTGTGTTTACTAATACTTAATTTATAGCAATCATTATACATTGAACTATCAGTCGATCTATTTTACTTGAAAATAAATATACTTAAATATTTATAATTATTACTTCTAAAATAAGTACGTAAACACAAAAATGTTTTTGAAAAATCTATAAAATTCGTCTTGTATAATTTGTATTTTGTTTGTACATCCTTCCTTTTTAAACACCACATCAACCACCCAGCTGACCACAAAAAATTTCGCCAATGGCAACCCATCCCAGGCGCAAACGACCCACCCCAGACCACAACAGAAGAGCTAAAAAAACCTATCCATTATTAATGTAGGGTAAAATTGCTAAAGGGGGAAAAAGAAAAGAAAAATAACACTGAATTACCTGTATTTTGCGTTTCCAGTTCCAAATGCGACAAGGTCCCCATCGGTCAGAGTTGTCTCTTTATTGGAAAATTCATGAACCTTTTCCTTAGAATCCGTATTCTTGTTAATAAAGGTCCCGTACTTGGAGCAGTCTCTTATCCGAACTTTGGAGGATTTATGTGAAAGTCTCTTTTGTAAATGATCCATGCAAACCATTTCATCTACAATAATTTCTGCATGTACCCTTGACACTCCTTTGTCTTTATTAGTAATTATATCACATCCTACAAAAATATTTTTACATTTAATATAAGACGAAGAAGAACATCGATTACATGTCAGAAGAACAGTAAAAGAAAACGTCAGATGACGGAAGTTAATATCACATTTTATAGCATAGGAAAGGAATAGAGCATGCTCTAAGATGTTTTTTTGGTGCAAAAGTCTCAAATTTATCCACTTTTTGAATACTCGTGCTCTCCAAACAGTTACGTGAATTAGGTTTAACTTTTTCGATCAACCAAAAAATATTATCACTTCAAGAGTGAAGGCGACTCGACAAGTTGAGAGTGAAAGTAACTACACCCAATAATTTATAAATACTAATGCATATAGAGGATAGTAGAATATGAATATCATACTCTTCTGCATACACATCATTACTGTTAAATTTCATAATTAATTTAGTGAATTACGAGAAAAATTAATATAAAAACTTTTATACGAAGGAATATAAATTTCCTCCATATTCTGCTTAGACAAACATGTGATGGGAATCGAGTCTGAGCAATATGGCAGTAGCCAAGATAGATATCAGATTTGTTGCTCGACGAGTTATCGCATGGCATCAAGATCAATATCAAACAATCTGCTCTCTCTGACAGATATTATAACACATAAAAGATTCCCCTTTACGACAAATCTCATATAGCTTCAAATCTCATATAGCTTTAGTAAAATGATGCAAGTGTACGGGTATATGATTTAACAAATAAATCATAAAGAAGAGTACCTTTTCGGCCCACTTTGTATGTTCCTTTGCTGAAGATATAATATTCAAGTTCACCTGCAAAATAAAGAATACTTGAAGCATGAGATGCTCATACCTTCAATCGAAAATATGCAGAGGAACTACAATTGATACGTAAGCCCACATCTGTTATACCATATGACTGAAAATCGGTCTATCACAATAAAGAAACGGGGATATAACATTATAACACTTCATGATTTCGAAAATGAAACCTTCTGAAAAATTCCAATCCGAAAGTACATTCATAAATTTGCCATCATAATTGGACAAATATATATGGTAGAATCTAGTCAAGAAGTAATAGTTATAATAAACGTAACCATGTCAGCCAAAGTGTTATGACTATGGAAGCGAAGAAACTCCTGGTTTAATCAAATGCTAGATCACTCATCCTAACAAATCAGCCAGACAATCAAGCAAACTCTTTGCAAGAGATAAAATGTACTATTAAGGAACTTCAACTTAATCAAATGCTAGATCACTCATCCTAACAAACCAGCCAGACGATTCAAGGAAATTTTTCGTAAGATATAAAATGTACTATAAGGAACTTCAACAGTAGATTTTCTTAACTTCCGCAAAATTCAATGATAAATACTCAACGCACTATTTAGTTATAATGTACAAAGACAATCCGCAGAGAAACAAATTCGATAACCCATCATCGGTAACAGAATGGAGAATAAAAATTATCATAATTAGTGCATTTTATGTCAAAAAAAAAAACAGTTATTTGGGCCAATTGGCCAAATCCCACTTGCACAGTTTTTCTTTGTAATCTATACGTGCTAAAGAAAATTCCCTTTTTTTCCAGTTACGGTTGCACTTTGTCACTCATATACAACATTTTTTTCTCCACGCAGAGGCAAAGTTTTTCATTTGGGCGAGTCATCTAAACAACAATATAGACAAAAATCCCTCGAGAACACACAGGGTTAGGTTGCCGTAGTGGTTGGTGAGGTTCGCCGCCGGAATTTAAAAAAAAAATGGGAACACGCTACTACAGGTATACAAGGTGTTTGTTTAAATTCCCCACTGAAGAACGCAAAATCTTCCGGAATGTAAAATGAATACCTGGAAGTGGATCGACGGGAAAGAGACCCCAAACCATCGGTGCGACGAGCAAACGCCTCCGCTCTGGTTTAGAAAGCGATTCGAGACGAGGGTTCGGTCGATGTTTTTAGCCTTTGGTTCGATCAAAAAACTTGAATCAATTACCCAAGCGAAACATGTTTTTATTCCTTTTCTATTTTTATTTTCGGTAAATTACACCTACACCCCTGAGGTATTCTAAAATAAATTTAAGGTCCTTGTTGTATCGGTAATTACAATCATCCCTGAAACATTGTTAGAAACTCTAATGGGATAATGCATTGGATACGTTATTAAGATAAATTTCTAACAGACTATTAATTTCAGGAAATGGTGAAAAAAATATAGAGATAGGGGATGATTTAAGAAATGTTGGGGGAACCATGTCACCTCGGGAAAAGAATTACATTTGCTCTAGGCTTCTCCAAAAAATTCGAATTTTGTATTTTTTTATTAAATAGTAGGGATAACCAAACGACCCAAATTTTAGAAACTGAAATGATTTGTGCAGGCCAAAATTAAACATTCAGGCACATTTTTTACCATTTTTCAAAAAACAAAAAGTAAAAAAACTCAAAACTCTCTCAACCTTTCGATTTTCTTTCGCAAAGCCCGTGCAAATCGTCAACAGATCGGAGGTAATTTTTACGTTTTTACGATCCTCTTGTTATGTAGATTACGAATCCGGAAAAAAAAAACGAAAAAAATCACACGTTGGCCTGCTCGTGTGAATTTACACGAGCGCATCCACTGTGCTCGTGTAAATCCACACGAGCAGGCATTTTTATTATTTTTTTTTATTTTTTTTAATTGCTCGTGTAAAAACACACGAGTGGTTGCAAAGTGCTCGTGTGAAATCACACGAGCAGTTTGCAACCGCTCGTGTGTTTTTACACGAGCAGATTATTATTAGTTTTTTTTTTTTTTTTTTTTGATTTATAAGATGCTCGTGCAAAAACATGCGAGCATTTCAACAGTGCTCGTGTGAAATCAGATTTCACGAGGACAATTAACTTCGGATATCCATTTCACGAGGAATATTCAACTATCTAATTCTAAGCGCTAGATTGTCACAATTATGTTCAAGTCCACCCTACACAGTTGAATTTAGAGAAGATTAACTGAATTAAACTAAAATATAAAATACAAATAATAATCAAGCAAAAATAAGTAAGTAAATAGCACGAAGATTTATCAAATTAAACGAGCCTAGTATATTATTTTTCCCCTATGTGATTATTGATCATCCAATTCCCTCAATTATGCAAGCAAATAATTCGGATTATTAACCTAAGATGCTAATTTAATCAAAACTCGCTTCCGCGTGTATTACGATTCTATTATCAAGGATTAAATTACTGTATTCCTACGCAATTCAATTAAGAACAAAGCATTAAGCATAAATCTCAATAATAGCTACCTAAGAGGTTAACTATATTCCTATGATAACACAACAAAGGCTTTTCTACAACAGTTCTAATTGTTGAACCGATCTCCCGGTTCATGCATCCAATAATAAAAATAAAGCACATAAAGTGATCAATTTCATGCACTTAATTAATCAAGTAGAAGAAATAGTCCAAAATTAATACTTGCATAAAATCATGGAATTGGGTTCACATCCCACATAGGGTTCGAATAAATACTTAGCTACTCGTAGTTCTTATGATAAACAAAATAAAATTCATAAAAAAAATAAGAAAAACTAAGCTTGAATCTTCGTCGATCTTCGTTCTTTGCGTTTTGTGGTGTAAAATTTCATCGTTGGATCCCATTGAATTATGTTTATATAGTGGTTAAAACTTGATCAAAAGGAAAGAGCTTCCTTGTGCAATTAAAACTTCCGACTGTGCAAAATCGGGGTCTCGGATGGCTGTATGAGTTTTCTGGCCATTCCGAGACGGCCATCTCAATTTTCGTAGCCTATGCTCACTTTCGCATCAAGGGGCGGCCGTCCCAGATTTTAGTACAAAATTGGGCCGGCTGGCCGAAGCTTTTTCTGCACTTGGTCGGTTTTGAATCCGATGTTGACGATGTTTGAGTCTGAATTTTGGATTGTTACGTGAAATACAAATTGTAGCCCTTTAAGTTAGCTTTTCAATGCTGCTTGAATGAGGTGATTTGGAGTTCGTATGAGAAAGATATGCTCGAAATGGTGGACACTGCCAAAGTTGTTGCGAGATTCCTTCTTCTAATTTGATTTACTTCCTTATTTGCAACTTTTTCTTTTTTTAATCATTTTTCCTTCATTGACACGTAAGTCTCGTTTTTCACCTATAAAACACAAAATTAATCAATTAAAGCACAAATATAATTAAATATAAACAAAAGATTCACGTAAAGTAAATGTAATGAGTGCAAAATCTACACTCAACAATTGGTTAATAAAGTTTTGTTTCAACTCATTACTTTATATAGATGTCCAAACTTTGTAAAATATCGGGGTTTCCTTATGCAATTAGAACTCCCAAATTGTGCCTCTGCGTGCCTTCGGAGGATGATCTCATATCAGTGCATTTCTGGGACGGTCGTCGCGCGCTTCTGTTAGATTTCTCCATTTAGGATGATCGTCTAAGAATCAGTAATGATACTAGAACGGCTGTCTCAGGTCATGTTTGGTCTCCGAATTGTTTTCTTACATTCTTGCTTGACTTTGACCGGTTTTTGAGCGTTTCATCAAAGACCAAGTCATTAAGCACCATTATATCGACAAAATCCCACAAAATTCTCGTAAAATGGTATAAATTGAGTGTACAACCCACACTAAGTATACCCCATTAGTACTCAGTTATCTCAGATCTTCATCCTTGTTCTCCTCCTTCCTCTCCATTCATTTATTGCTCTTGTTTATGCTTTTGTTCCCCTCACTTTCGTTTACGATGCAATCACCACCCCCATTAATGAGCTCATAGCCCAAACCGACAAGCATCAATGCTCTAAAACAACCGACACCAAAAATGCTCCTTTTGAAGAAGAACACACTCTTATAGCCAAAATTCACGCTCACAAAAAACATCAATATGAATGCCTTGAAAGTCACAATGCTCAAAGTTTGGAACCCTAAAGGTTGTACTTTCACCAACCAGCTTCACCAAAAAACCATGGCATTCATTTTCGAATCCCCCATTGTCGTCCATAAAATTCAAAACCTCTCTTGGTCCTTTAGAGATTCCCAAGTCATATTAAGGCTATGGCCTCCTGACAAATCGATCTCTAAAATTGACCTTACAAAAATCCCTTTTTGGATCCAAATTTTCAACTTATCTGCTTGCCTTATCAATCCTCAGTCTGCTGAAAAAATCGGTGACAGAACCTCACTCTACCATCCATAAATGAAAAAGATCTTTCCGAGTCAACATCTTTCTTGACACTACCAAACATGTCATTGGCTCTGTTACTCTTGCTCGCCCATGAGGAGCTGATCTCTGGACTGAAATCAACTGAAATCAGGTATGATAGGTTAGTTGAGTTTTTTTTTTTCGTGTGGTTTTTATTGGAAGATATTGCAAATTGTTCCCAATGCATCTATGATCTATGGCTCAAATTTGAAAAACTCCTTATCCCAAACCCCTTCTTTTTTGAGCCTGTCTCTTCTCGGCTAAGAAAAAACAAGATTCTATCGCCAAAACCACTGTAACCTCACCGGAATACTGTTCTCGTGGTGGTAAACCTAAAAATATCCATAAAACCCGGATATCCACAAATAAACTTTCTTTGGAAAACAAAAACCACGTGACAATATCTGACTGATTGACCCATTATTCAGCCATTTATAATATCAACATTTCTGAATCTACTCCCCAAATCATGCATTTTGCAGCTTCTAATAAAATTACATTAAAGGGAGCTGACCCATATGATATCAATGAATATCCTCCGACGCACCAAATCTCCAAACATGCAATCTTGGCCCCGAAATGCCCCCCGATTCCCTAGAGAAATCTTTAAAATAAATAAATTAATCCCCCCCCCCCCCCCTAATTGAATTAGAATAAGTGGGCTTTAACCCTAAACAAGTTCATTAAAATCTGGTAGAAGCCCAAGTGTTGATGGATCTCTCAAAAGATTCTCGGGTGATCTTAATACCCCATTTTCAAAAAAAAAATTAAATTGATATTACCTAATATCCAAACCCTAAACTTAAATTCCAATTTAAATGATGTAAGTCAGTCTCCCCAATTTTTTTTTGCAAACGTCACTCACCCAACTGAGGCTTATATGCTCACTTCAACCAATGGTGATGACTCCTACCCATGCGATATTTCTCACCCCTCAATGGATGTATCCCTCTCAAACTCAATAAGCATTGGTTTTAGGCGAACTTTTTTTCTCCAGAATCGGCCAAGGTCTATGCATGTGTTAAGTGTATATTTTTACACTTTATCGTATCTTTTTATTTGAGCTTTTGGTGTGATTTAACGATAATTGGTGCTTAAAAAGTTTATCTATTGTATTTTAGGTACAAATTGAAGAATTGGAAAAGTTTGGGGTCATACTGCAATTTTGGAGAAAATATGGGCCAAAAGTGAAATAATCAAAAATTTGAAGAATTTGGCATGGGACGGCCGTCCCAGATTTGTTATAGTAATATTACTGTCACTCACAGTAATATTAATTCTTTTGGTTTTTTTTATTCTTACATTTGTTGAACGGTCAACATATTAATATTACTCTATTACACAATAATAATGAGTTTTGTTGTGTTAATATAACTCTGCTAGAGATTAATATAGGAATATTATTGTGTTAAACTGTAGTATAGTTAATTTTACTGTGTTTAACAGTAATATAGTTAATATTATTGTCAATCAAATCAATATAGTTGTTTAAACGGGGGCAAAAAGATGCTAAAGAAAAAAAAAGTCAACGGCGGTGACGGACCAAATTGTCCATAAAAATGTGTTTTGTGTTAAAATTGAATAATTTGTGAAATTTGGGGTCAAATTGAGGTTAGATTAAATTAAATGATGAAATTGAAGTATATTAAAATATGAGTGGCTATTTTAGTCTTTTTCAAACCTCTGGACCATGTGTGCACTTTTTTGTAAGATAGTTTATTATCTTGACCTCTTTATGTTAAGTACCCATTGATGAACTTATTTGTAAAGTGCGATAAAATTAACTGAAGAAATACAGTAAAACTTCGATAAACTAATACCCGATAAATTAATAACCTCGCTTAAATAATAAATTTTCCCGGTCCCGACTCGGGCACAACGTGCTAAATTAATAATTCGCTAAATTTATAAGATAATACACTTTCCAAAATTTTAAGAAACCCCATATAATATATAAATTAATAATGCATAAAAATAATTCTTAAATTACATGGTACAATACATACTTCATATATCTATGAAGGCTAAGTAAAATATAATTTAATTGTCACTTATTTCTTGTTGAAGTTCACATTACCATCAATCTCGTCCCTCACTTTTCTTCATGGTTCGCCGGAACGGCCGTTCCGGAACGGGAACGGTGCCCTCCGTTCCGGAATCCGTAACCAGAACGGTGTTTGCACCGTGACTCGTCGGAACGCCGATAAATCGGTGGGATGGGCGAGACGGAGCCACGGAACGGTCCCGACGCGGGCGGAACGGCACCGGAACGGTGCAATTAAATGATGAAATTGGAGTATATTAAAGTATGAGGGGCTATTTTAGTCTTTTTCAAACATCTGGACCATGTGTGCACTTTTTTGTAAGATAATTTATTATCTTGACCTCTTTATGTATAAGTACCCATTGATGAATTTATTTGTAAAGTGCCATAAAATTAACTGAAGAAATACAGTAAAACTTCGATAAACTAATACCCGATAAATTAATAACCTCGCTTAAATAATAAATTTTCCCGGTCCCGACTCGGGCACAACGGCTAAATTAACAATTCGCTAAATTTGTAAGATAATACACTTTCCAAGATTTTAAGAAGCCCCATATAATATATAAATTAATAATGCATAAAAATAATTCTTAAATTACATGGTACAATACATACTTCATATATTTATGAAGGCTAAGTAAAATATAATTTAATTGTCACTTATTTCTTGTTGAAGTTCACATTACCATCAATCTCGTCCCTCACTTTTCTTCATGGTTCGCCGGAACGGCCGTTCCGGAACGGGAACGGTGCCCTCTGTTTTGGAATCCGTAACCAGAATGGTGTTTGCACCGTGACTCGTCGGAACGCCAAGAAATCGGTGGGATGGGCGAGACGGAGCCACGAACGGCCCCGACGAGGCCGGAACGGCACCGGAACAGGAAAAAAGATTTTGAAAAAAAAAAAAAATTGACTAAAAAAATAAGGAAAAAAAACATAAAAAAAAATAAAAAATAAATAATATGATGGTGGTGGCCACGTTAGATAGTGAAGATTCCCCTGAATCACAGATCTTTGGCCTCACTCTTCAATTATATCCTACACAATTCCAGTTCGGTATTCTACTTGGTATTAATATTGCTTGTATTTTCATAATATTCTTTGTAATATTTATTTTTTAAATTGTAATAATATTTTGCATATTATTGAATTCTAATATTGTTATTAAAAATATATTTGAAATATATTGTATTTTTTTAATAATTTAATTAAAATGTGTCCGTTCCGGCCGCGACGCAGCCGCGACTTTGCAACGGAACTAGAACGGCAGTGTCCGCGACAATGCATTGTTCCGGTCCGGCGCACCATGCTTTTCTTAATATGGTTAGAATTTGTGGTATAGTCAGGGCCGGTCCTATGAATTTGGGGGCCCTAAGCAAGATTGAAAAAATGGGCCTTTTGTAGTTTCAATTTTAGTAAGTTTTTTTTCCTGCCGAACATTAAGATCAACGTAGCTGCCATCGTTAATTTTATTTTGCAAGTTTTTATTAAACTACCAAAACAAAGATAAGATACTACTAACAAATTACATTATCCCTAAAAAAATTACATTAAGTGAAAAAATGTAGGCCGAGAGTAATTTCAGTAAGCAAAAAAAAAAATGTAATAAAAATAAATACATTAATGAAGGAGGATAAAACTCATAAACATTCAATAAAACATATCACTTAAATATTACCCTTCTAGCATTTTTTTGAAGCAAAATCACTAAGAGAGAGCAAGTACTAGGAGGCATTTGCAATTTTCAGAAACTGCATGGCAAGAGAGGGATATTTTCAGATATTACATCTTGACCCCCGTTTTTCGGGTGTTTTCGTCAAAAACTAGGCTGTGGGTGGAGGATAATATTCAGCTTAGTTACTTTGATAATTGCATTTTATGCCCCCCATCTTGGGGCTTTTTTTATAATAGTCTAGGTAGACTAGATAATGATTTTTTATTTCCATTGTAGGAGTACTTTTTTTCCTTGTGTTAGGCCCACAAGGTTTTAACGAGACCCCCGGCATATTTTAAATGGAATAATAAAATCTTTTGGCCAAAAAAACAAAAATAACACCCGAATATCGATCAATTCCAAATATTTTTAGCCCTGGAAAAAGGACAAAAAATATATAATAAAAATCTACACTTGTAAATAAGAGCCCAAATCTAATTTCCTAAAACTTTGATGCAAGACAAATCACACTGCAGGCTGGAAATTGAAATTAATTTACGAAAAACATACCTTTTAATTTTGGGGAAGGGATAAAAAAGTATTACAGTGAGTAGGGCAGATAGATTTTTTAATTTCAGTAAAAGTGTTTTGTGCGTTTCATTCTACTAGGTATACATTCATTATTTATGTTTTGTTTTTTACTTTTCTTTAAGCCTTAAGGGCCCATCAAAATTATAAAAAAATTTATTTAAGTTGGAGGTGGGTGTTGGGTGGCGTGAACTACCAGAGTAAAGCACATAGTTGTTTTATTTTTCATGTAAATTACATATACTATATATATATAACAATTTTTTTTTTTTGGACCTTTTGGAATTGGGGGCCCAAAGCCTTGGCTTCCTTGGCTTCCCATAAGGGCCGGCCCTGGGAATAGTTTTCACATAACTCAACAGAAAATTGTTCAATGTCATATCTGCTTTAAAAACTTCTGTTCATGAAACAGGCTCTATAGTGCACTAAACTAATGGTACAATGAATAATATACTCGTAATTTCATAAATTAATATACTAAAAAATGTATTATTGAAAATCATAATAAAAGTAATTTCATAAATTAATAGGTTATTAATTAATGTATAAATTATAATTATTAATTTATCGATAAGTTAATATTTCACTAAATTAATGGAATTTTGATGGTCCCAACTCTCAACTGTATTAATTTATAGAGGTTTAACTGAACATAAAAAGCGCTTCCCCGGCAGCCTCGATGCTACGGTATTTATCACCGGGTCACCCTTCTGCTGCCACGTGGTTTTAATTTCAGTTTTAATTATTTTTTTAATTTTGTAATTCATTTATTTATTATAAGAAAATCCCACTAATTTAGGTGATACATATTTTCCTTCTCATTATTCCTTTCTATCACGGATTTCCATATTTTCTTCATATCATCTCCATTAACGTCTTTGGAGAATTCATCTGAAGCTATAAAAAGAAAAAAAAAAAAAAAAAAAGGAGACGAATTCATCCCAAGTATATAATTAGATGAACAATAAAAATTTGGGTCTAAGCAATTATCTGCTCCAAAATAACAAGCATATAATTAAACTTTATCTAATTTCGTTTGCTGTAGTAGTATTTTTTTTCCAAACAGGGTAGTATTTGTTATATGACATAAATCAGAATGAAGAAAATTTCATGTGATCCCTCTTTTTCATCTAATTCTATACTTGAAGCTGTAGTTGGAATTTTTATGAAACTAAAAATAATATAGACAATTGGGATTGCAATTTTTTGGTTGAGTTTGAACAATTTCAGACTTTTTTTAGTTCCATTAAAATCCAACACCCTTTTCCAATTGCAAAGATAGATTAATAATATGGATCTGAGGAGAAGTTAATTATTTTTAGGGTTAAATACAAAACCACCCTGTACTGTGAACTTTGTATCATATCTTGTACTACACATAAATACAAAAACTGTCAGCTGGGTCAAATCGGAGGGTGTCTGTGGTGGTGGTGGTTGAGTCAGATAAGGCGGATATGGAGGAGGATGTCGAGTCCTTTTACGACGAATATCTTGCCGCCATTATTGTCGATGAAGGTCTCTCCGCTGAGAAAGAAATCTCACTTTCCGAATCTCAAAAATCTTCTTCCTCTGCCCCTGCTTCAGTAAGAACCGATGCCCCGAAGGTGATTGATGAAATGCCTAATCCAGTACAGCTTCAAAGACACTGGTTTCAGCTCTGCATCCGGCCGGCTTCCGAAGTTGGGAAACCCCAAATACATTTTCATTTGCCGATCAATTCGATTTCAGATCACTGCAAACTGTTCGCACTCCGGAAAACAGCGATTGCTCGTGTGTTATTTATTCTCTTGGTAAAGTTCCTGTTAATACATAGATATCGATGCTTTCTTTGGCTCACGAATCACTGCGTCTGTGTGCGCCTTTTGTTGAATGATATTTTGTTTCTGTTGATTTATTTGATGGGGAAAATAAATAAATTCAAAACTGTGATTTGGTTTACGGTTTCCCGGTGCAAACGCTGGCAAAGTGCGCCAAAATGATACCTGTAATGGTCAATCCGTTTGACAATCGTGCAACGCAACGCACGAATGAAATACTAGTTGCATATATAATATTACGATTTTGTACATGCTACAATTGATGAATAACACTAGTTAGTATATAATATCATCGTAAATTTCCACCTAACTATATATATGTTCTTACAAAATTTGCACGCAAAATATATTATATAATCGAGCACGAATTCCATTGAATATAATATAAAATAAACCCGTCTCTTTGTTCAATTACTACTTGACTAATCTTATAAAACAACCGTTTCGCTCTAAGAAAAAAAATAGAGACTAAGAATTATCGCCCAAAAGAAACGGGTCTACACAAACATGAAGAGTACCCATTATAAGTCCAAAGCTAACGACAAACCCGATAGTCGAGGTAATCAGCGAACCCATAATCTTGCTGCAGAAATATGGCGTTATGCCACATAACGGCGCGCATCCTGCGTATATATTCCCTTGCCTAATCAGTGAGTATGTTTGCCAACCAACTCCAAGGCTTATACCAACTAGGATATTCACAATCTGCCCAACCAATACAATTATTTATCAAATTAATTTTTTTAATGCAATCTAATTTCACAATTAAAAAAAATAAAAATTAAATTAAAGTAAGATGATTTTATAATTACCACATCTAGTACAATGACAGTTTTCCATAGCTGACTTCCAGAAGGTATTGCCATGACTAGACCATTGTATAACCATCCAATGCAGTACACAACAAGACAAAACCTGTCTCGACCCAAAATTGAAATAATTTGAATAAGAACTACAAATTAATAACTATAATAATAAATGGTGTGAGCCAAATTTATTTTTATTAATTAATCCACCCAAAACATAAATTAATGCAAAAAAAAATAAAAAATCATAACTAATATTTTTTCTTTACCTATTTTCTAATTTTATTCTATTTTTTTCGAGGGCACTGCCCCTGAACTCAGGAAATTAGATGCTACATCTAGTTATTTACAATTGGTGGATTTGAATTGTAGATCTACAAATATTTACACACAACCATGTGTATGAGTGCCTAGTAGATAGTTATTTAATCAAATCTACTGTTCGAATCCATCCTGTGTAAATAATCAGACGTGACATTTAACTTCCCGCACCCCAAAAAAAATTTAACTTGGCAACAAATTTCAGAACTCACCACCGGTTATAGTAAAATTGTCTCCAGTAATTTATAATAACTTTAGTAAATGTGATGAATTAAAAAAAAAACATAGAGAGAGAGAGAGAGAGAGAGAGAGAGAGAACTTACAAGAAACCATTCCAATCGATGTATTTGACTTTGACCTTGAAAGAATTTTGAACTTGAACCGTTTGATTGCTTAAAAACATGACAATGGACGCAATCAAGAAAGAGACAACAGCTAGTACTCTCAGTACAATGGTCTTCACTGGTTTTGCCATTGCCCTTAATTACAACTAACTGCATAATATATCCGTGTAATAAATAATAAGAGAAAAATTAGTACTACTTTTTAAATAACTACTTAACAAAAGTTATAGTATAATACTAAAAAACATTAAAAAATTACAGTATTGGATTCATTATTTTACAGAATGGAGGAACACCATTTTCTCGTTTGCGGCCTCCCCTGACCCTATGCCGGCTCCGCGACTACTCACTATGTATCAAACTATAAATTACAATTGACAAGCAAATAAAAACTACCCTTTGTTTTTTTTTGAAATTGTTTTCATGGTACACTGTAATAACATTAAAAATAATGAAGCCTAACAAAAAATAAATAAACGATGTAAAAGAATGTATGTGTGGGTTACCTCTCAGAATTTTTCCCAGTTGTAGATGACACTATTGCGATGGAATATGAATGAAAAATGTTTAGGGCAGCAATTAATTTAATAGGTAGTTGAATAAAAAATTTAGGTTTTCTCTAGATGGAAGTTTTTCGTTTTGTACAAATTGGTAAGCAAGGAAACTGCCATGCAATGTAAATCAAGAGAGATCCATTTCTCTCATTTTAACCCGTTTTCCATATATGCAATTTCATTTTTGTTTTTCTTCTGCCCCGGCCTTTTAATACGAAACGGCGTAGTTCTTTTCTTTTTCCTGTTCTTGCCGTTTCAGCGCCGCGGCTCCACAACTGGCACCGTTCGCCGCCGCTCACCGCCCTTGCCGCCAACATCACTTCTCAGTTCTCTTCTTTTTTTCAACCAATTGGAGACGCCTCCCTTTTCGACCGGCGTACATATTTTCTCAATTCAATATATAACTCTCAGAACAATTCATCGTCCTCCTCGCCGCCGCCATTGTTGACTTTCTCCAATAATTCTCAGCCATTTTCGGTTTTCTTTTAATCTGCCAACTGCGGAACGACGGTGTTTCACCGTCTTCGTTTTACACCTATCTCCAACACCTCCTCCTTGTTGTCCGCCTCCGTCGTCGTACACATGGAGGCTCGAGTTCCGAGAGCTTTCCCACAAATCATGTGTATTTTTTCTTCATCTCACATTTTCCGATTTTCTCTGCGCATATATTGCCACTTTACTCAATCTACAAAATCCTTCCCTCTCTCCTTCTTCCATCTTCAGGAGGTGCTGTAGATTTTACAATTTCTATTAAAGACATAAATATGTTGTTCAGGAAAAAAAGTTTTGAAAGTTACGATGCGATATTATCCAGGGTGATTGGAGACGCAGGTGAATTTTTAGCCTAATATTAGCTTCATATGTTTGTTGTGGAGAAATTATTTAAAAGAACGTCATACAAAATATTTTTTTCCCTTAGCTTCATATATTTCAGCTTCCATGTGCTTATTACATAGTTTTTTTTTTTGGATTTGCAGCACCAAATCAGACTATTTTTGGCTACTACATACTAAGTTCAAATGTACGTCTTATATTTTAGCTGTTGAGCATCATATCTAAAGATTCTTTTGAAAGCAAACCGCATCATCAGTGTATGCAGGATCCCCAGTTTCTTCCAGGTAGACAAGCAAGAATCATATACAATGGAAAGCAAGTTGGCACTTTTGGAATCGTGCACCCACAGGTAGCCATATCAGTTATTATCTGCTTGCACATGTCCCCTTCCTTGTACAACAACTATCAACTCTTTATTACTTACAAATCTTGTTTCTGCTTTGCTTTAGCCTTGGAGAATTAATATCTGGCCTTGATTTAAATCTCCTCTTCTGCTAAAAAAAACATCCAGCGGTTGTGAGTGTCGGTTTCGGTTATCTCCTAACTAGACTATGTTTAATTAATGTTAAAACACGTTTTGTTAATATTGGGATGTTTTATATTTGTTAGGACATAGTTTATGTATATTATGACTTATTTTATTTGTGTTACAGATTGTTTTCTGATGCGATCGCTTTGGTACCGACAGATTTTCTACGCAAGAATTGCAAGAAAAACTAGAGAAAACTTTATTTATTCAACGTGCTTCAGTTTATCACGTTGGTTGAAATATATAGAAAAGAAAAGAAAGACAATCCTAAAGCTACGTAAACTAATCAAGGAATAATTCTAATCCTAATAATTAAAGAAGACTAACTTAACTAAAATACTATAAAAATATAATAACTAGGAATTATAATAATAAAGAAGCTATTAATAAGGAAGCTATTATAGAGACCCATAAGCCACGATCCTAACTAGTCCAAGTAGCGCCGGTTAGGTCGGATGGTTCGCATGCTACGACGTGGCTTATCATTCCCTCCCTCTTCAAATACAACCTTGTCCTCAAGGTTAAGGTGGGGAAACTTTTCGACAAGCACCTCCAAAGCTTCCCAAGTGGCGTCTTCTACTGGCAAGGAATTCCATTTAACCAACACCTCTCGCACGCGGCCACCATTTCCAGCAACAACCCTAGACTCCAGAACTTGTGTGGGCTCAAGAACGGGTTCTCCGTCCACGGTGTAAGGTGGTAAAGTAGCTACTGCAGACTGTTGATCCCCAAGCTTACGCCGAAGCAATGAAACGTGAAACACCGGGTGTACGCGAGACTCGCTAGGAAGGTCCAACTTATACGCCACACGGCCAATTCTCTCGACAATGCGAAATGGACCGTAAAAACGGCTAGCCAACTTATGGAAAATCCTCTTGAAAACAGACTGTTGTCGATATGGTTGAAGTTTTAAATACACCCAGTCGCCAATCTCAAACTGCTCCTCACGTCGATGTTTATCAGCCGCTTGCTTCATTCGATTCTGAGCGGCTGCCAAGTGAATTTTCAATTCCTTAATAATCTCATCTCGTGCCCTCAAGGTTCGATCAACCTCTGGTACATTAGCAGTTCCAGCCATGTATTGCACCAATGGTGGTGGAGGTCGCCCATAAACTGCTTCAAATGGTGTCATTCCAATGGATTGATGGAACGATGTATTGTACCAGAATTCAGCCCATGCTAGGTATTCTTCCCATTGTCTTGGTTTGAGGTAAACGAAGCACCTTAAATATTGCTCAAGACACCGATTTACTACTTCGGTTTGGCCGTCGGATTCGGGATGGTAAGCCGAACTAGTGCACAAGGCAGTCCCCTGCAAGCGAAATAGCTCCCGCCAAAAATTACTCATAAAAACTTTGTCTCGATCAGACACAATTGACGTGGGAAGGCCATGTAATTTGACCACTCCTCTCACAAATGTAGCTGCCACATCTTTAGCCGTGTATGGGTGGGTTAATGTCATAAAGTGGGCATATTTTGATAATCGATCGACTACCACGAAGATCGTATCTTTCCCTTGCGATCTCGGCAATCCCTCAATAAAGTCCATACTTATATCGGCCCATATGACAACTGGTATTTGCAATGGTTCGAGCAGCCCCGCCGGCCGACGATGATCAGCTTTATTTCTTTGGCACGTGTCACACTCGCGCACAAATTGCCGCACCGCTGATCGTAGTCCTTGCCATGAAAACAACTGTGAAATGCGTTTGAATGTGCGAAGCTCTCCTGAATGTCCCGCAATTGGTGAAGAGTGAAATTCTGTAAGGATCTTTTGTCGTAGAGGACCCGCCTCGGGAACCATTACACGTCCTTTCACCCATACGCACCCATTTTTGACTGAAATCCCGTCTTCACTTGAAGTATTTTCCCCTTTTTTTTTCAGCTCGTTCAACTTTGGATCCTCTGCAGTGGCAGCGGCGATCTCGTCCCACACGGCCCAAGTCGGTATGGTAATAGCAGATAACTCCGACTCGCTGACCATACCCTCGTCGATTTTTGGATTTGCATGTTCGCGGCGGGATAAGGCATCAGCCGCGCTATTTTGTTTTCCCGGCTTATAAATGATCTCGTAATCAAATCCCAATAACTTAGCTATCCACTTTTGTTGTTCAGGCGTAGTAATACGCTGCTCAAGAAGATAGCGGAGACTTCGGTGATCAGTGCATATTTTGAATTTACGCCCTAAGAGATACGGTCGCCAACATCGAACCGCTTCTAAAATCGCTAGCATCTCTTTTTCGTAAGTGGACCAAGCCCTCTTTGTTGCGCTAATCCCCTTGCTAATAAAAGCAATAGGTCTTCCCCCTTGACTCAACACAGCCCCTATGCCTTCACCGGAAGCGTCCGTCTCAATGGTAAATTCCTCCTCAAAGTTTGGTAGGGCTAGAACAGGGGTCTTCGTCATTGCTTCTTTTAATTTTTCAAATGCTAATTGTGCCTCTTCCCCCCACTTGAAGCCTCCTTTTTTGAGTAAGTTTGTCAGTGGTCGAGCTATACTCCCATAGTTGTGTACAAATTTTCGATAATAACCGGTTAACCCTAAGAATCCACGTAATGCGCGCACAGTTTTAGGAGAAGGCCATGATACCATAGCTTTAATTTTTTCTTGATCAACTCTTACCCCTTCGTGTGAAATCCAATGGCCCAAGTATTCCACTTGCTTTTGGCCAAAACAACATTTACTGGGTTTTAGAAAAAAATGTGCATCCCTCAATATTTGCAAAGTGGTCCGCAACTGTTGTAGGTGATCTTCCCACGATTTACTATAAACTAATATATCATCAAAAAAAACCAATATGAATTTCCGCAAGTGTGGCCGAAAGATCTCATTCATAGCAGCTTGGAAAGTCGATGGTGCATTACACAATCCGAACGGCATTACTAGATACTCGTAGTGGCCATTATGAACTCGAAAGGCAGTTTTGTGAATGTCATCAGGATGTACCCGGATTTGATGATAGCCCGCACGTAGATCGAGCTTGCTGTAATACTTAGCCCCGTGTAGCTCATCAAGCATGTCGTCCACGGTTGGTATAGGAAATCGATCTTTAATAGTTACGTCATTCAATCCCCTATAATCTGTGCAGAAACGCCACGAACCATCCTTCTTTTTTACGAGAAGAACCGGCGATGAAAAAGGACTTGTACTTGGCCGAATCAGTCCCGACTTAAGCAATGCGGCTACTTGTTTTTCGATCTCGTTTTTCTGGAAGTGTGCGTATCGGTAGGGTCGCACGTTGACGACGGTTGCTTCATCGTGTAAACGTATACGGTGGTCAAACTCTCGTTGTGGTGGTAAGGTTTCGGGCTCTGCCTGGATATCAAGAAATTCAGTCAATAATTTTTTTATTTCCACATTGCCGGTACCAACTACTTCGCTTGTTTCCTCCCTATCGAACGATGCCGCTACTCCGAATAGCTCGCCTCCAGCTTTCCAGTCCCCGATCAGCGCATGGAGCTCGCTAATTTCGATGTCCTTCTCTTCCCGTCCCTGAATGTGATATTCACGGCCTTGGACTTTAAATTTCATTGATTTTTTTCGATAATCTGTTAGCACGGGACTCAGGTCCTCGAGCCATGGTAAACCCAGTACTACATCTAGTCCGTCGATCGGCAAAGGATATAAATTGGCTCGAAAATCATATCCCTGTACATGCATTGGGACGATTTCACACCTTGCCGAACATTCCAATTTTTGACCATTCGCCATCCGCACCAGAAAAGGCTTAATCGGTTTAACCTCCAATCGTAGTCGTTGAGCTAATTCCGGGTTGATGAAGTTGAGACTGGACCCGTTATCCACCAACATTTCGACCGGTGAATTCTCAAGCTTTCCACTTACTCTCATGGCTTTCTTTCCCGACTCTCCTCCAATCGCATGCAACGAAATTTGTTGCGGCTCATCAAAGTCAACTGCTTCATCGTCGCCCTGATCTTCCGCTTCGATTATTAAAGCTTGTGCTTTTTTACACTGGTGCCCTCTTACAAACTTCTCATCACAATGATAACATAGGTTTTGTTCCCTACGACGTTGCAATTCTTCCCAGGTCAGACGCTTTGCTCCATCAGCGACCAATTGACGAGTGTTGGTTGCCGGGTTCGGGTTCACGAATTTGGAGTTTGTGGAATTCGTGGTCCTTGTTTGGCCTGCACTTCTTTTCCCGAATTGCAGCTGCTCGTCCTTGCGTTTTGCTAGCTCCATAGCAGTCTGTAGATCCTTAGGTTTGAACAGACGAACGTCCCCCGCAATATCTTCACGGAGACCTGCCATGAAAGCTCCCATAAGTGCCTCTTCGGGCCAATCTGGTAGACAATTCATGAGCTTCTCGAACTCTCCTAAGAATTCTTTGAATCCTCCCTTCTGTCTTAAACGACACATGGACTCATTGGGGTCCTCGTAATTGCCGTGGCCAAAACGCAATAGTATCCCTTTCTCGAATTGCCTCCACGATATTTTACGACCTTGATTCGCCCTTTCGAACCACTGCCACCATTGATTGGCATCTCCTTCTAGATGATACGAAGCCAGCACTACTTTACGATGGCCATGTAAGTCATTAGCCAAGAAAAATTGCTTCGCCCGATTGAGCCATACCCTCGGCTCTTCACCATCAAATTTTGTAAAATCCATTCTAACCTGGTGGTGTCGCCTTCCATGTTTGCCGTTGTTCGAAGCTCGACTCCTAATCGAATTGTTCGACATGCGGCTATCTTGGCTGTCGCTGCCCGACGAGTCGTCCGATGGTGGCGGCGACGACTCGTTTCTTCTCCCCCATGGGTTTTGTCGATCTTGCCCTCGTTCAAGCATCCTTTGCATCTGTTGCATAGAAGTCTGGATCTCTTGCACGGAGCCTTCCAATCTATCAACGGAGCCTTCCAATCTATCAAATCTTTCCTTATTTGTTGCCATGACCGTAGCGGAGCGTTGATGTTATCGCAACCTCGCTCTTGATACCAATTGATGCGATCGCTTTGGTACCGACAGATTTTCTACGCAAGAATTGCAAGAAAAACTAGAGAAAACTTTATTTATTCAACGTGCTTCAGTTTATCACGTTGGTTGAAATATATAGAAAAGAAAAGAAAGACAATCCTAAAGCTACGTAAACTAATCAAGGAATAATTCTAATCCTAATAATTAAAGAAGACTAACTTAACTAAAATACTATAAAAATATAATAACTAGGAATTATAATAAGAAAGAAGCTATTAATAAGGAAGCTATTATAGAGACCCATAAGCCACGATCCTAACTAGTCCAAGTAGCGCCGGTTAGGTCGGATGGTTCGCATGCTACGACGTGGCTTATCATTTTCTAAGTAGTAAGTACTAAATATATTTATTTTACAATGCATGTAAAATCTTACGATGTTACGATCTAAGTTTCCGATTTTATCACCCCTCCACAATTTCACTTAAAATCCCGATTTTGACTACCTTGATTCACTCTATTTTCGTCCTCCTCTTCTTCTCATCCTCTTCCTCTCAACCTTTTTTTTTGCTTCCAAGTTGCCAGTTTTTATGATCGCTTGCTCCATGTAATTCTCCACTTATCTTTCATGATTTCCTTGCAGAGGAGGTAACAACGCATGAACGTATTTTTTTCTACTGCCCTTCGCAGGTTGCAATTCGAGGTTCCAAAATCTACCGTCAAGTTACAGGAAAATTCAAGAGGCATGCCCGTGACAAGGTGCGTTTACGATCCCTTCATTGTTTTAGGGGGTGGGTTTCGGGTTTACGATTTGTTCGGTCAAACTTTTCCATGTTATTGATATTTCAATTTCTCTTTCCGGATTGGATTGGTTTTATTGACGTTTTGTTAATCACTTTATGTTTTTCTACCTTTCTGTATTCCTTTATTATTTGTTGGTAGAATTAAATTAAGGGCTACTGATATTTCACACTATTTTCTTTTAGATTTGGCATTTGCCACATCAATACTATTATATTGATGTTTCTTGTTGGCATTTATTTTTTACAGCCGCTTTTATTCGGACGACTGCATTCTGAGATGGAGATGGGTTCGGCCACGTCTGTTGATGGCGCCACTCTGATGAGTAGCTTTGCGCGTCCGACGACTTCGTCAGCCGTTGGAGTTGTTTATATTTGTTTGATTTCTGCCTCTTATATTTCTGTTTTTTTATTACGATTTATTTTGGTTCGTTTAGGTTTTCGTATCTGTTTTGCTTATTTGAATTTAACGCCTTTTTGCTATTTAGATGTTTGTAGAAATTGTACTGAGTCCCGGTGAAAAAAAAATTGGAGGAGCTTGTCCGAGCGCTAGGAGCTGGGATTCTCATTAACTTAATGACTTCAATGTTTCTGTTACTCTATGTGCTTTATTTTTTATTGAATCTATTTTTATCAGTTTCGAGATTAGGGATGTTTATTGTGCTCAAAATTTTGATTATGATTTTTTTTCAAAATAGGGATGCAGATGCCAACAGGTTTGCTTTGATTCAATTTTTCTCCACATCACTTTTTTCTTTCCGTTTGTTTTAATCAGGCCCCATGCGTCTACAATTCTTGAATTCCTAATACAATTCCACCTCTACCAACTCATTTCCAGGAAGAAATGGAAGTTAATTAAGGATAATATATCAATAAACTGACTTTTATTAAGTCAGTTATTATATTTTAGTTATTCCATGTGTTTCTGAATTTATCCATAAACTGACTTTTATTAAGTCAGTTATTAGATTTCAGTTATTCTCTATGTTTAGGAGATTAGTTTTGTGTTAGTTTAGTATAAATAGTTAGTATTTGTTCAGTTTTTAGGGGATTGGGGAATTAGTAACTTGTATGAATTTCTGGAGTCTAGTCCTCTCCATACGGACAACTATATATGATATATTATTGTGTTTAAGATTCTTGCACATAATCGGCCATCGTTATTTACTATTCTCTTGGATTGTTCTCAATTCATATCAATGGTATCAGCCAGAACGATAGATATGGTTAATACTCGATCTTCCAATTCACAAAATGATCAACCACCAACCCTTCCCAACCCACCAACCCACCAAATTTCAGATTCCACAGCCCTTCAACTTTCCGCCATTGCTGCAAAACTCAACATGTTGGACTCACTTGCCGCTGAAGTTGCTGCACTGAAGGAACTTGCTGCACTGAAGGAACAATCGAGTGGATCTCTAATTGGGGAAACAAGCACGAGAGGTCGAAACAAAGGGAAGAACACTGATATTCCATTGGGACCGTGTGACAAAGGTCGATCAAATTGGTCGGAGGGTGATGACGATGATGCCGACAACCCTGGGCTGTTGCGAACTCCTTCACGACGACCACATACAAAAATGGACTTTCCAAAGTACGACGGTGGAGATCCTCGTGGGTGGATATTGAAAGCCGAAAAATATTTTTGATACTATCAAACACCGGAGGAACTCAAAGTCGATGTTGCAGCCATGTATCTTGAAGGTGATGCTCTTGATTTCTTTGCTTGGGTTAATCGCGAACGCATCGTGCTGTACTGGGATGATCTTGTTCGAGCTTTACAAGAAAATTACGGACCAGCCGAGTTTCAAAATCCTAATGAGTATCTCTGTAGCATTCAACAAGTTGGTTCAGTCACCGAATACCGCCAAGAATTTGCAAAGAGATCGTCACGTGTAACAAATTGGCCTGATCATTGCTTATTAGGTGTGTTTTTAAATGGCTTGAGGGATAAACTAAAGGCTGATGTTCGAATTCACAAGCCCAGAACTGTGTATAAAGCTATGAGTTTGGCCCTTGAATTTGAATCCAAACTCACATCCAATGTAGACTTAAATCGTCTTCATAACGATCCCCATTTTCCTGCACCAAATAAAGCATACCCTCAACCCCATTCAGTTAAACCTCCGTCGATGCCATCTAGACAAGCTCTGTCATGGGAAGAGCGACAGTTACGGATGACAAAAGGTCTATGTTTTCGATGCAACTAAAAATTTGGACCAGGCCATCGCTGCAAATCGTCTAACTTTTCCCTCATGGAACTTATGGAGAACAAACTTCCAGCTACAAAGGCGCAAGACGCAATCAATGCACATGCCGAGGATGCTACTCTTGCCGGATTGGCTGAAATATCTTTCCATGCTATGATGGGGACTTCAGCAACATCAACCATGAAAATTTTGGTAAGCACCGACAAGTTTTAATCCTCGTTGACAGTCGGTCAACCCACAATTTCGTGGCGAAACAGATAGTCCAAAATGTTGCATTACCTATCCAAGAGGTTCCTTCTTTTGGAGTAAAAATTGGCAACGGGGATGTGATCAAATGCAACCAAACTTGCCGAGACATTTCGGTTCAGCTCCCTGGATTAACTATCATCCAAGATTTTTATCCATTTGCACTCGGTGGAGCTGATTTGGTCTTGGGAATTAAATGGCTTGCTTCTTTGAATACTGTGCAAGCAAATTGGAACGAGATGTTTCGCATTTTTCAGTTGAATGGGACGAAGTACAAGCTCCAAGGAGTTCCTCACACACCAACTTTTGAAGCCGATTATCAATATTTTAACACATTTCCGCCTTGAGGACAAGCCGAATTTTCAGGGGGGGGGGGGGGGGGGGGGGTGTACTGATACATTTCCACCTCTACCAACTCATTTCCAGGAAGAAATGGAAGTTAATTAAGGATAATATATCAATAAACTGACTTTTATTAAGTCAGTTATTATATTTTAGTTATTCCATGTGTTTCGGAATTTATCCATAAACTGACTTTTATTAAGTCAGTTATTAGATTTCAGTTATTCCGTATGTTTAGGAGATTAGTTTTGTGTTAGCTTAGTATAAATAGTTAGTATTTGTTCAATTTTTAGGGGATTGGGGAATTAGTAACTTGTATGAATTTCTGGAGTCTTGTCCTCTCCATACGGACAACTATATATGGTATATTACTGTGTTTAAGATTTTGAACATAATCGGCCATCGTTATTTACTATTCTCTTGGATTGTTCTCGATTCCTATCAATTCCATACGTGTTTCTTGAATCCTTGTTGAATTTTTTTAGCGGTGCGGGCCAGGCCCCTGACCGGCGCCAGCTCTTCGCCCCATCTGGATGTATATGGGCTCAACTTTCACTTTTGAGTACCAATTCATTAAAACGCAGAATGGATGCATGTTTATCGTTTTTTGTGGTTCATATAAGAAGTTTATTATTTGTTTGTGTCAGACCAATCAATCGAATATTGATTAATACTTAATCGATCGAACATTATTTGAAAACGGCTCTTCTGCTCAGAAACGAAATGTTCCAAATGTTCCTGGAAATTCTTGCTCGCATTGGATTATTTGTGTCTATATGCATCAGAATCCCGATTCATGGATCTCTCGGTTCGAGAAATCAAGATAAGAGGATCAAACCATTTCTTCTGACTCTTTTTCAAATTCGATAAATGTTGGTTGATCATATATTTCATTATAGTTCTATGATTCAGAGTATCCTTTCCTATTTGATCCCTTTGAATTCCTTATTCGAAGTTGCGATCGGATCTATTCATTAAAAAGAATCGATTCAATACACTTTACATTTGTCATAGGTTGCTGATTGAGTTTAGGCCTTTTTTAGTTGTGCGGGATTTTTACAGAAATTTTGGACTGATATACATTTATCTTTGGATGTCTGTAATTTTAATACAATTTGTATTAAAATTCAAAGTTGAAATTTTTGAACCCTTTTTTCTCCTTTCATTTGATGTGGAACGCACAAGAGAATTTCCAAAGGGGAAAAAGAGGCACGAAAAAAACGCGAGTATTTATTCTTTTAAGGCATATTACGTCTTCCAGTTAGAGAGATTTGGAAGTTGTATGCTTTGCAGAATGGTCCAACAAATTCCTGCAGTACCCTGTACCCCTTCACTAACTTCGTATCTAAAAAAGGCCACAACTATATTTATTTCTTTATTTCAAACTTTAGGCTACTGTTTTCATAAGTGTACCTATTATCGTTATGAGAGATCCACTTTGGGGTCAAATTCGCAATTTGGGTGGGGTATGAATAAATTGAATCCTGAATCATAAGATTTATTTTATTAATTGACTCCAACGTGGATTTCTCTTGCAATATCCGAAAATATCCGCCACCAACGCAGCATGCAGCTGTAATTGCGTGTGACTTGTTTACGAAAATTCGCAATACCGAGCTTAAAATCTTATTATTCACCGTTCAAATTTTACGATTTAATTCATTCATACCTATGTCGATTCAAATGTTAAAATAAATCTTATACATCAACAAATCGATCAAATTTTACGATTTATGATTTAAGAAAACTTTAATTTATTATATTTTTTATAATAAACTTGGGATAATTACAATTTTAGTCCCTCTATTATATACCATTTTTAGTTTTGGGCCTTAAAATCGGAAATGCCTTCCAAGTGGGGATCAATTTGTAATTTATGGAAATCCAACCTCTTGGCTGAAACAGTTCTGAAAATTGCAGAATAACCGCTATACTTACTCCATCTTCCTAGCCGCTCTACCCAAATTGCAAATTTGACCCTAAAGTGGATCTCTCTTGCAATACCCAAAATATCCACAACCAACGCAGCATGCTTCAACTCATCTTAAGCAATAATCGCGTGTAACTCATTTGCAAAAATTCGCAATACCAAGCTTAAAATCTTATGATTTACGATTCAAATCTTACGATTCAATTCATTCATACCTATGTCGCATGCTTCGACTCCTCCTGAGTTGTAATCGCGTGTGACTCATTTACGAAAATTCGCAACACCTAACTAAAAATCTTATGATTTACGATTCAAATCTTACGATTTAATTCATTCATAACTATGTCGATTCAAATGTTAAAATAAATCCTAAATATCAACAAATCCACAAAATTTTATGATTTACGATTTAAGAAAATTTAACTTATTATATTATTTATAATAAACTTGGGATAATACAATTTTGGTCTCTATATTATATATCATTTTTAATTTTGGTCCTTCAACCGGAAATGCCGCCCAAGTGGGGGTCAATTTGTAATTTCTGGAAATCCACCTCCCTGCCTGAAAAGTTCTGAAAATAAATCTTAAATAACAACAAATCGATCAAATTTTAGGATTTACAATTTAAGAAAACTTTAATTTAGTATATTAAATATAGTAATCTTGAGATAATTACAGTTTTGTCCCTATATTATATACCATTTTTAGATTTGATCCTTCAACCGGAAATGCCCCAATTGGGGGTCAATTTTTAATTTCTGGAAATCCATCTTCCTGGCTGAAACAATTTTGAAAATTGCAGAATCACCCCTATACTTACTCCATCTTCCCACCATGTCACGGCCCGCCAGTTTGGCCCAACCCTTTGCCAGTTCCCCTTGGGTTGGAAGGTTAAGAAGCCCAAGACATAGCCCAAATAGGGTTAGGCCCTAGTTGGCTCGAATGTATAGAGATGTAGAGATTCTTGGAGGATTCTAGAAAACTTTATAGAACCCTCCCTTGTAGGTATTTATTTTGTAGGAATATTATGGAGTGTTCTAGTGAACAACTCCTAGCAGTTAGATCAAATAGATATCCACCGTCCATTAATGAGGTGGCCTAGTATAAATAGGGCTCCTCATTTGGAATCATCTAACAAAAGATCCAACAAGAATCCAACATCCAAGCACTTAAGCAATAAAAGTACTTCCTTGACATGCCAATTCATTCATAGCTAAGTCGATTAAAAAATTAAAATAAATCTTAAATATGAACAAATCGATCAAATTTAATGATTTACGATTTCTTAAGACTTTTATTTATTATATTATTTACAATAAACTTGGGATAAGTACAGTTTTGGTCCCTATATTATATACCATTTTTTATTTTGGTCCTTAAACCGGTAATGCCCCACAGATGGGGGTCAATTTGTAATTTCTGGAAATCCACCTCCTTGACAGAAATAATTCTGAAAATTGCAGAATCACCCCTATACTTACTCCATTTTCCCAGCTGCTCCATGCAAATTACAAATTTGACCCCAAAGTGGATCTCTCTTGCAATATTCGAAATATCCGCCACTAATGCAGCATGCTTCGACTCCTTCTCGGTTGTAATCACGTGTGACTCATTTACTAAAATTCGCGATACCGAGCCTAAAATTTTACGATTTAAGATTCAAATCGTACTATTCTTTCCATTTATAACTAAGTCGATTCAATTGTTAAAATAAATGTTCAATATCAACAAATCGATCAAATGTTACGATTTAAGAAAACTTTTATTATATTATTTATAATAAACTTGTGAAAATTACAATTTTGGTTCCTATATTATATACCATTTTTAATTTTGGTCCTTAAACCGGTAATGCCTAACTTCTAGCTGATTCTTGCACTACCGCAGTTGTACAATATAGATTGCGAAGTTAACAAAATACGAAAATTCCATTCCGACTTGCACCCCTATACAAGACCTACCCAATATATCAGAAAACATGCGCCCAACGAAAAAGGAAAAAAACAAGCGTCAAGATACAAATCCACAACAATATTCGGTGGCGTCCACTGCAAACAACAGTTATATCGCAGTCCCAATTTATTCTTTCATTACTCAAACTACAATGACGGCACCCATACATACAATTCAGCATAACTTATCTCACAACTTATCGTTAAGATTATTACTTTCCGTCCATACTGGTGCAATGGTAGTCCCCCTTCAAATATCTGCGTATACATACAACCCCCGCATTTTCTATCCCCTTCCCTGCAAGATTTCGCTACGTTCAAACTTACTCTTAGGCAGTGGCGGATCTACCTATGGTCTAGGGTGTGCAGCTGCACACCCTTGATTTTACAGATAAATTATACTGTTATACATAATTTAAATAAAACATCTAATGGTTGAGGTGGTAAAGAGCTTTTTCAAGCATTAAGAGGTCCCAGGTTCGATTTCTGTTCCTCTCAAATACTTTTTTTCTCTCAAAATGGTCCAAACCATTGAAATAATTAATGGGTTTATTAGGGAAAACCCCCTTGTTCATATTTTCTAATGAGGTAGATCCAATTTTTTTTCTCCTTTTTGAGATACACCCAATTTTGCCAACTTGGCAAAATATATTATATAATTTCCCTTTAATACCCCTGTTTTATTATTAAACGGCATTTATTTCCTTTAATACGTGATTTGAGATTTGCTGATATGTTGCCTAAAATCACGGAATAAATTTACGTGAGATCATTGGCCGTTATATCAAATCGTGTACAATTTTTTTTGAAGATTCTCTTCATCGTTCCAGCGGGTTTTATCGTCATTGAAGATTTCTGCACCGTCGTGGAAATAGGATCGATTTTTGAGCGTTTGTTGTTGGACGTTGTTAAGCGGGTATGAATGCGTTATTCGTTTTTATTTTTGCTCAATGTCCATGATTGTCGTGTACGGTGGTTAGAAATTTTTAAGAGTTGTGTTGATACTTGATTCTATTAAGTAGAACGTTTTTTAACAAAATTATTCCGTCATATATATATCGTTTTTTTTGCCGATGATGTTTGTTTGGAAGAGGATTGACAGAGTTAGAAGAGGATGGTTCACGCAGATCGTACCAGAGTTGTTTTATATGAGCTTCGTAGTTGGTTTATGCAATAATCGGAATAATTGTCCGCTTTGGTCGAGTTCATGTTTTTATCCCGATCGATAGTTGGTTTATTTGTTTATAACAGCCGATTTAAGTGTGCTGGGTAGTACATTAAAATATAGTTCGTAGTCTTTTTTAATTTAGCGTATGAATTTTGCATTTTAAATTTATTTTTGATGATATTAATGTATTATCATTCAAATGTATTTGCAGTCTATTTAATTATTTTTTAGTATTCTGCATTTTTAATTTTGTTTCATGATTTTAGGTTTTTTCGATGGCGAATTTCGTACGGATTTTGTTGAGGTTTGGTGGGTTAGTTGCTATAAAGAGGTGTTTACGATGTAATGGCTCGGTAACTTCGGTTAAGTGTTGAACCGTTGTAATACAGTAGTATAATATTATGAATACCGTATGATACTACCATTATCATTTTATTATACTATTATGAGATTATTAATGTACTAGAGTTTTTTAACTCGACATATTGGTTTTATTGTGTTATGATGTGTTTTATGTATTTTATCAAAACCCTAGATTGAAATTATGAGATTATTAATGTACTATTTTATTGGTTATGTGGAATACTTTACGTTGGTGTTGTTCTCAATGTTCTTGTCATTTCAGTGGTATATTGTTTGTAACACAATTTCATATCAATACTATAACCGTAATATACTATCATAGCAGATTAATGTACTATATTGAAATTATTAATATACTATGTGGTTGAATAATACGGGATCCATAGTCTATTAACGAGATCCATAGTCGAATTAGATCAATAAGATAGTCTATTACATGATATAAGGAAAATTACCCTAATTGATTAGTATAACAAACATATTATTCACTTTCCATATATATTATTATTTTTTCATATATATTATTATTTACCCTAATCGTTTTCATATAATAAGGAAAATTACCCTAATTGATTAGTATTTCAAACAAACATATTATTCAGTTTCCATATATATTATTATTTTTCCAATAGTCAATTAATTAAACCCATAGTCGAATTAGATACATGGGATAGTCTATTAAAAGATATGAGATAGTCTATTAATTTAAAAAAAGGTAAAGTAACGGGATTTGTGGGATTTGATTGAGGGTAATTATGTAATTACGAAAAGCTTGGGCTTTTATCAAAATGGCAAATTTAAATTTGGGTCTACCCCTATTATTTGAATGTTTAAGGGGGTTATATCTAATAGACCCATAATTAATATTTTTCACCTCTTTTCTCTTTAAATATTTCTGAAATTTTCCTAAATCCTTTTTTTCTCTCAAAATGGTCCAAACCATTGAAATAGTTAATATTTTTCACCTCTTTTCTCTTTAAATATTTCTAAAATTTTGAAAATCGTAAATTTTTGGTCCACTATTTTTTTAAACTGATTTAATTTTTTTATTTTACGCAATTTCGAACCCCCTTGGCAAAATTCCTGGATCCGCCACTGCTCTTAGGTACGTGTTAAGTGTATATTTTTACACTTTATCGTACCTTTTAATTGGAGCCTTTGGCGTGTTTTAACGATAATTGGTGCTTAAAAGGTTGATTTATTTTATTTTAGGTACAAATTGAAGAATTGGAAAAGTATGGGGTAAAAACTGCAATTTTGGAGAAATTATGGGCCGAAAGTGAAGAAATAAAAAATATGAATAAATATAGCCTGGGATGGCCGTCCCAGAAATACACTTAAAACTGGGACGGGCGTCTAAGAAGCAGAAGCAGTCTCTGGTTTTGAGATGGCCGTCCGAGTTTTAGTATAAAATTCGGGACGCCCGTCCGAGATTACGAAAAGGCGCAGTAAAGGAATCCTAATTGCACAAGGAAACTACCTTCTTCTCCAAATTTTCCACCCTATAAGACCAAGCCAAGCACACAATTGTGGATCAATCTTTTACGCAATTTCAAGAGCAACAAAGCAATAACGAAGACGAAGAATTCGAAGATTCCAATCATAGACTTATCGTTTATGATTAATTTTATTTGCGTTTTTACTTTAATCACGAGTAGCTAATTTTTTTATTTCTAGGATTTTATTTGGAACCCTATGTGGGATTTATGAACCCAATTCTATGATTTTATGCAAGTTTTAATTCTGGATTATTTCTTCAACTTGTTTTATTAAGTTCATGAAACTGGCCACTTTATGTGTTTTTATGTTATTGTTAATCGCATGAATCGGAAGATCGGGTTAATAATTAGAACTGTGGTAGAAGAGCCTTTGTGGTATTAACATATGAATATAGTTAATCTCTTAGGTAGCCATTATTGAGATTTGTGCTTAATACTGTGTTCTAGAATTAATTGCATAGGAATATAGTAATTGAATTTAGAGTATTAGAATCGTAATACACGCTGAAGCGCGTTATGATTAATTTAGCATCTCAGGTTAATAATCCGAGTTAATTGCTTGCACAATTGAAGGAATTAGGGGAATAATAATCACATAGGGGGAAGAATAAAATCCTAGGCTTGTTTACTCTGATAAATCTTCGTGTTTAATTTGCTTTCTTGCTTTGTCGTTTTAATTTGCTTTAATTTAGTTTATTTTAATTTAGTTAATTATCTCCAAAATCGACTGTGTAGGGTGGGTTTGATAACAATTGGTAGAATTTAGCGTCTAGGATTAGATAATTAAATATTCTCTGTGGGTTCGATATCCGGACTTAATTGTCCACTATATTACTTGTACGATACGTGCACTTGCGTGTAGGTATTACCACCAACAAGTTTTTGGCGCCGTTGCTGGGAAATATTTTAATTATTTATTTTATTCTAGATCTAAATTTGAACAATTTTCACGACTCACCCATTTAGTTTTTTGTTTTATTTTATTTTTCTTTTTAGGTACTGTGTATGTGCAGAAAACTCGATCTTGCTAGAGAACCGTTTGATCCGGAAATCGAACGTACTTTTCGAGCAGCTAGGAGACGCCAACGCGCAATCAATACAATGGAGGACGAAGAACGCGGAAACACAGAGGGTAATTTACTCAATGCCAATGGAAACCAAGTCCAAGACCCACCCCCTCATCTTCCATTACAGCCAGCAGCTAGGCCACGGGCACTTCAAGATTACGTAATCCAACTCTCGACAGATTCCGCCCGAGCATCCAATATCCACCAATTGAGGCACACAATTTTGAGATCAAGCAAGGCCTCTTGACGATGCTCCAAAATAATGGGCTATTTAGTGGATTGGCGGGTGAAGATCCCCATCTTCATATTGTCAATTTTCTAGATACCTGTAATTCCCACCGTCAAAACGACGTTTCCCAAGAGGCGCTTCAATTAATTCTCTTCAAGCACTCCTTACAAGGAACAACTTGCCAGTGGTTGATGTCCCAAGCCCCCCACTCTATCTCTTCGTGGCCTCAACTCCTCAACCTTTTCATGAAAGTTTATAGCTCACCCGAGAAGGACGAGAGAATCCGACGAGAAATTCATAATTTTGTCCAAGAGCAAGGCGAGCAATTATACGAGGCATGGAAGAGATTTAAGACCCTTTTGGGGAAGTGTCCAACACATGGAGTCGAACAATGGCGGCAAATCCACATTTTCTATCAAGGGATTAACGCGAATGCACGAACCGTCTTAGATGCATCCACCGGAGGTAACTTTATGAGTCAATCGATACCGGATGCTTTTATTATGTTGGATCAAATTGCACAAAATCGGTTTGCCAAGTCAAGCGAAAGGACGGTTAACGGAGCCAAGAAAATTCCCGGAGTGTTGGAGTTAGATGCAATTACGGCCCTTTAAGCTCAAGTGACCCAAATTGCTCAACAAAATCAACTCATTCTGCAGCACATCAAAGCAAGTCCACCACCACAACAAGTCCAAGCAATTGATTCTCCATGTTGTGAAATTTGCGGTGGAAATCATTACACGCTCCAATGCCAACAAGATATGGAGTTGCTCAACTACGTCAACAATGCGCCTCGCCAATTGCAAAATCAAGGGTGCAGATCACAAGGGCAATATGGAGGAAATCCACAAGGCCAAGGGTATCAAAGACCTCAAGGTCAATTCCAAAATCAAGCCCATCCTCCACAAAGCTATCAAGGCAACAATCCACCGGCCCAAAAATCAAACATGGATGAGATATTGGCCCAATTCATGACCGCTACCCAAGCCTCGCTGCAGAATTTGGAGAATCAATTTGCTCAATTCGTTGTGAATCAAAAGAATCGTCCGGCGGGAGCATTGCCATCGAATAAGGAAGATCCTCGAAAGCAAAAGTTCGAGACGTGCCAAGCTATCGATGTCAAGATCGAAAAAAGGGAAGAAATTCAAATAAAGCCGCAAGTCACTGTAGCTGAATGGGTGGAACCAATCCCATATCCACAACGATTGCTAACGAAAAAGATCGAGGTCGAGACGTGCCGAGCAGTCACCTTGAAGAACGGTAAGCAATAGGAGGAAGCCCCACGAAAAGAGAAGAGAAACACGGTAATTGAGAAGCCAAAAGTCATTGAGGAAAAAGAATCAACTCATGAAGAGCCACCATGAACGGTGCCTTCACAAGTCCCTCCAATTCCTTATCCTCAAAAGTTTATAAAGAAGAAGCTCGATGCCGAATATCAAAGATTTTTGGACAAGTTGAAGGAAATTCGCATAAATATTCCTTTCATTGAAGCACTTCAAAAGATGCCAAAGTGGTTGAAGTTCCTCAAGGACCTTGTGAAGAAAAGTAAGAAATTGCAAGGGAACGAGATGATTCAACTTACAGAGCAAATTAGTGCAATTCTTACTCGGCCCCTTCAACAAAAACTCGGCGATCTAGGTAAGGTTACTATTCCTTGTACTATAGGAGGTAAAAATTTTAGATCCCTCATTGATTTAGGCGCTTGCATTAATCTTATGCCTTATGCCACTTTTAAAAATCTTGGGTTAGGAGAAATTGAACCGACGGCTATAACTCTTCAATTAGCCGATAGATCTTTAGTTTACCCAAAAGTTATTTTAGAGAATGTGCTAGTGAAAGTTAATAAATTTATCTTCCCTGTTGATTTCGCTATACTTGATATGGATGAGGATAGGGAGATCGATACCTATTATCGTTGGGAGACAGTTTTTAGCCACGTCGAAGACGCTAATTGATTGTGCTAGTGGTGATCTTACAATGACTGCTCATGATCAAACAATAAAACTCAATGTTTTTAGTGCTAATAAAAATCCATGTGATAATAATGATTGTTTTGCTATTGAGCTTATGGATTTTACAACTCATGAAAATTTTGATATTTTGAACTTGGACAATGGGAAAGTATCTTTGAGTGCAGGAGATGATGGCGGAAACGGGAATCGGAAGGAGCAAGTTTACTTTGTGGACTCAATTTCAACTCCTCCGAGAGAAAGTCATAAGATTTGGGGTCTTAACGACGATGAAAGTGCAAGGAAGATGTTGCCACCCAAAGACTCGAGCAAGCCACGAGGGAAGGATGAGTCAAGGAATTGTGGTCGTAAGGAGAAAGTCAAAAGGAAATTGCACAAAAGACAATTGGTGTTATTGTGCAAATCCCGTCTTTGGTTATTTCCAAGGAAGCGCAAATCAAAGTGGTCGGTACCATTTATTGTCCAAGAGATTCTTCCTTACGAAGTTATCAAAATAAAGGAGCGAGATTCAAATCATACGTTCAACGTGAAGCGGAGCCGGCTCAAACTATATTGGGAAGCGAGTGAAGATTGCCAAGTGACTTCGGTCGCTTTTGCTTGAAAATAAAGAAGCAACGTCCGGCTGAAGACTTTAAACTTAACGCTTCTCGAGAGGCAACCCGAGCTTTATTGTTTTTCGTAGATTTCTTTAATTTTTTGTTTCGTTTTTATTGTCATAGGCATGCATTCTAATTAATTTATTGGAATTTTAATTTTTAGGGTCGAAAACATGGTCAGGGAGTCCAGACGGCCGTCCGAAATTGCAAGCAAAATCCAAGACGGCCGTCTGGGAAACAGAAGGCCACAAACTGCAGCTCTGCCTGTGGGACAGCCGTCCGAAAAAATAGCACAAAAGTGGGACGGCCGTCCCACTACCAGTAAGGGCAAAAAAAATTAAAAAAAAAAATTGTATTTCTTTCCCGCCAATTCTCATACCCCGATCACATCGACTCCGACTAAATCAGGTGTTTTATATCCTTAACTTTGTGCTAATTTCGTTGAGGGCAACGGAAATTTTAAGTTTGGGGGTGAAAAACATGTTTTTGTGCTTATTTGTTTTAGTTTGCATGCAGTAGGTTTTATTTATTTTTATTGCTTTCATCGTTTTCTTTTCCGGAATATAAAAAAAGAATGATTTATGATGATGTGAGATGATCAATGTTTGATGATGAGATTGCTTGTTTTGTGTGATAAGGATTAGATGTTTGTTTAGCTTTCGATTCAACGGAACTTAGATGCGAATTATTGCTAGGAAGCACACTTTGTGCATTGCTTTGGTTGAATGTTTTGTATTATAAATTTGGAATTAATTTGTGCTAGATCATGCTATATTCGGTTTTAGAACTCACCTTAGGAAATTTATGAAACGAAGTATTAAGTAGTCAGTGATTTGGGATATGATTTGGGCCTTCTTTGAACCGTTTGAGCCTTTCAAGCCGACATTTTTATCGAAATTATCCTTAGAACCTTGATTTGAGCCTCGGAGAAAAGGTGTTCTTTCTTTTAGCCAATGTGTATGTAGCAACAAATTCTTATCTGCGAATTTAACAAACAAGAAAATACTTGCACAAAGATAATTTATTGAATTAAAATAAAATATTGCGGGTTACAAACTCTAATTTAATCCTCTGATTATTCTCTCAAGAAAAATATATGATTGACTTTGAATTTCGGAGACGAGTCGTTGACTTGATCTTCTCCGGATTTGATTTGGATTTGAATAACGTCTTCCGAGGGTCTTGCGACTTGAATCTCGGATCGAACGCTGAACTTTGACGGATTTTGACTTGAAGATCTTGGAGTTCTTGATGGATTTGGCCCTTCAATATTCCTTCGATCTTGATTTGATGTTAATAACGTTAATTCGAGGGTTTAGCACCGTAACCTTGAATTAAACGCTTTAACGCCTTGATTTGATGAAGAACACCTTCGATTTGATGAACTCCTTCGATTTGATGAAGAACGCCTTGAATTTGATGAAGAACGACTTGAATATTGTAGAGAGAATTTTCTCCTACGGTTTTTTATTCTTCTTGAGTTGTGTTTTGAATTGTGTAGAGAGGGTGCATATTTATAGTGGTAGAATAAGAGTCCTACTTAAAGTCTACTTGATGACGTGGCGCGATTTGATTGGCTCTCTTTAAATTGATATTTATCTCTTATAACTTGGAAGAGAAGAAATAATCTTATTGGCCAATAATTATTTGATAATTATCTCCATAACTTATTTTGTAAGATAAATTATAATTTAATTCAGACACAATTTAATTGGCTAATTTAATTAACCAATTAATTAATTTTATGCGTCTACAAATGCCCCCTCGAGACTTGTTCACGGACAATGCATCTTGGAGTGAATGAGTCTCGATAATTGCTCAACTTCAATTGCAGCTTGATCTAGCAAAGCGCATATATCTTTAAAATCATGACTGAACTTAGAGAGATTCTAAGTTGCTACGTACCCTATAAAGGGATCAAGTCATAACGTAGTTCAAAATATATCCTTTTGAGGGATGTCGTGCACAGTTTATACTCATGTGGACAAGGAGAAACATGCAGTTTAAGCTCGTACTGAAGGAGCATTTGATTTGAATTTGTAGATAGTTTATGCTCGTATCAAGGAGCCTTGACTTGATTTCGATATATAGATAGTTTATGCTCGTATCGAGGAGCCTTGACTTGATTTGGATATATAGATAGTTTATGCTCGTATCGAGGAGCCTTGACTTGATTTGGATATGTAGATAGTTTATGCTCGTATCAAGGAGCCTTGACTTGATTTGGATATGTAGATAGTTTATGCTCGTATCAAGGAGCCTTGATTTGACTTGGATATGTAGATAGTTTATGCTCGTATCAAGGAGCCTTGACTTGACTTGGATATATAGATAGTTTATGCTCGTATCAAGGAGCCTTGACTTGATTGGGATATATAGATAGTTTATGCTCGTGTCAAGGAGCCTTGATTTGATTTGGATATATAGATAGTTTATGCTCGTATCAAGGAGCTTTGATTTGATTTGAACTTATAGACATTTTAAACTCGTGTTAATGAGTATTTCACTTGATTTGGACACGTAGACCTTTTAAACTCGTGTCAAGGAGTATTTCACTTGATTTGGACATGTAGACCTTTTAAACTCGTGTCAAGGAGTACTTCATTTGATTCGGACATGTAGACCTTTTAAACTCGTGTCAAGGAGTGCTTCGTTTGATTCGGACTTGTCATATTGCATAGGGTGTTGGTTCCTCAAAAGACTTGTCCCCATCCTCATGATCTTCTTGTTCTTCTTCAATATGTTCTTCATTGAGCTGGTACGGCTTTTGGAATGGTGGTTCTTCAATTTGATTTGCAAGTATGCTCAACTCCATATCATGTGCTCGAGTGGCCAACTCTTCAAAACTTTTAGGTTGAATTACTTGAAGGATATATCGGAGTCCCCATTGCATTCCTTGGATGCACAGTTCAATAGCTGATGTCTCAGACAGTCGATCCTTGCAATTAAGACTCAAATTTCTCCAACAGTTGATGTAGTCGATGACAGGTTCCTTCATCCACTGGCGGGAATTGGTGAGCTCAATCATGCTGACTGTTCTTCGAGTGCTGTAAAAGCGGTTGAGAAATTCTTCCTCTAAGTGCTTCCAACTATCGATGGAGTTTGCCCCCAAATCAATGTACCAATCAAACGCATTGTCTTTGAGCAATCGGACGAATTGCTTGACGAGGTGATCTCTGTACGTCCCGGCATCATTGCAAGTCTCGACGAAGTGTGCCACATGTTGCTTGGGGTTGCCTTTGCCGTCAAATTGTTGAAACTTTGGAGGTATATAGCCCATTGGCATCCTTAGATCATCAATCCTTTGCGTGTATGGCTTGACATAGGTTGATGGAGACTTCGAGCTTCCTTCCAACTTGTCTTTGATGGTTCCACTGATCAGCGTTATCACTTGATCTACATGAATCATCCCTTCTGGAGAAACTTGAAGTTCTTGAGCTGGAGCCTTCTCGTTTTCAACTGGTTGTTGCTTTGTGGATGTCTCGACTTCGTCTTGAACTTCTATCTGATTCTCCAGAGCTTGACTAGCATCGGATTTGTCCATCTTGTTGATCAACTCGGCAATTTGAGAATCTCGTTGTTGAACATGCTTTGTGAGTCCCTCAATTTCCTTTGTCAAACTTGCAATTTGCTCCTCCATGGTTGTAGCGTTTGTTGTCATGACGGATGCCACCTCTGAGTAGCTTGATGTTGAACGAGGCGTGGGCTGTGAAATCTTTTGTTTTGAACCTTCCACGTCTGCGCTTGTGTTGACAAGAGGTGGTAAGCCTTTCTGAATGGTTTGAGGCGTCGAGTTAGTCTCGGAGGATGCTTGCAGCTGCAACACTTCGAGGATCTTCGAGAGAGAGAAGAGATGAGAGGTAGAGATGTCCCCACCGGGCGTGCCAAAATTTGTAGCAACAAATTCTTATCTGCGAATTTAACAAACAAGAAAATACTTGCACAAAGATAATTTATTGAATTAAAATAAAATATTGCGGGTTACAAACTCTAATTTAATCCTCTGATTATTCTCTCAAGAAAAATATATGATTGACTTTGAATTTCGGAGACGAGTCGTTGACTTGATCTTCTCCGGATTTGATTTGGATTTGAATAACGTCTTCCGAGGGTCTTGCGACTTGAATCTCGGATCGAACGCTGAACTTTGACGGATTTTGACTTGAAGATCTTGGAGTTCTTGATGGATTTGGCCCTTCAATCTTCCTTCGATCTTGATTTGATGTTAATAACGTTAATTCGAGGGTTTAGCACCGTAATCTTGAATTAAACGCTTTAACGCCTTGATTTGATGAACACCTTCGATTTGATGAACTCCTTCGATTTGATGAAGAACGCCTTGAATTTGATGAAGAACGACTTGAATATTGTAGAGAGAATTTTCTCCTACGGTTTTTTATTCTTCTTGAGTTGTGTTTTGAATTGTGTAGAGAGGGTGCCTATTTATAGTGGTAGAATAAGAGTCCTACTTAAAGTCTACTTGATGACGTGGCGCGATTTGATTGGCTCTCTTTAAATTGATATTTATCTCTTATAACTTGGAAGAGAAGAAATAATCTTATTGGCCAATAATTATTTGATAATTATCTCCATAACTTATTTTGTAAGATAAATTATAATTTAATTCAGACACAATTTAATTGGCTAATTTAATTAACCAATTAATTAATTTTATGCGTCTACAGTGTATAAGGTAGAAAAGTGGAGATTCTTGAAAAAATTACCCCTTGGAGTTTGGTCGAAATGTTTTATAAGGTCCTTCTTCTTCTTCGAAAAAAAAGAAGACAAAAAAGAAAAAAAAGAAGAAGAAGAAAAGACTAGAAGGGAGAAGTAAGGACTAGTTGTTGAATTATTTTGAAAGCTCGATCCATTAGCTTAAGAGCAAAAGTGGAGACTTTTGAACTCTTAAGAATCGAGTTTATTAAAGTCCTTAGATGTGAATTCATTGTTTCAAACGCCTATCTTTCAAATTTTGGCGAAATCACCTCAATTCGAGAAAAATAGCCACATATACCCATATTTCGTACCTCGAACCAAAGAGCCTAACAATTGAAAGCCACAAAGCCCCAATGATCCCAATAGCTTAATGTTCAATATTAGTAGGGTAGAATAATTTGGTGAGTATTTGGAGTCAAACATATGCATGTAAATATAAATTCTTTCTATCTTTAATTTGCAAATATTGGATGCTTGAAGCAATTGTATGATTTGTGGTTTTTGGTAATGGTGAGTGACTAAGTGCTGTTGAATTTTGAGCTTGCGAATGCCTAAGAATTGTCATTATAATTACAAGTTCTGAAAACGTGAAGTTGATCATTGATCTATGTAATGAGATGTAGTAGTTGAGCTATATGCTTATTGGTAGATTTTGCTTGAGGACAAGCAAAAGTCAAGTTTAGGGGTGTGTTAAGTGTATATTTTTACACTTTATCATACCTTTTAATTGGAGATTTTGGTGTGTTTTAACGATAATTGGTGCTTAAAAAGTTTGATTCATTGTATTTTAGGTACAAATTGAAGAATTGGAAAAGTATGGGGTAAAAACTGCAATTTTGGAGAAAATATGGGCCGAAAGTGAAGAAATCAAAAATATGAAGAAATACAGCCTGGGACGGCCGTCTGAGAAGCAGAAGCAGTCTCTGGTTTTGAGACGGCCGTCCGAGATTACGAAAAAGCGCAGTAAAGGAATCATAATTGCACAAGGAATCTACCTTCTTCTCCAAATTTTCCACCCTATATAAGACCAAGCCAAGCACACAACTGGGGATCAATCTTTTACGCAATTTCAAGAGCAACGAAGCAATAACGAAGAATTCGAAGATTCCAAGCATAGACTTATCGTTTATGATTAATTTTATTTGCGTTTTTACTTTAATCATGAGTAGCTAATTTTCTTATTTCTAGGATTTTATTTGGAACCCTATGTGGGATTTATGAACCCAATTTTATGATTTTATGCAAGTTTTAATTCCGGATTATTTCTTCTACTTGTTTTATTAAGTTCATGAAACTGGCCACTTTATGTGCTTTTATGTTATTGTTAATCGCATGAATCGGAAGATCTGGTTAATAATTAGAACTGTGGTAGAAGAGCCTTTGTGGCATTAACATAAGAATATAGTTAATCTCTTAGATAGTCATTATTGAGATTTGTGCTTAATGTTGTGTTCTAGAATTAATTGCATAGGAATATAGTAATTGAATCTAGAGTATTAGAATCGTAATACACGCGGAAGTGGGTTATAATTAATTTAGCATCTCAGGTTAATAATTCGGGTTAATTGCTTACATAATTGAAGGAATTGGGGGAATAATAATCACATAGGGGGGAGAATAAAATCCTAGGTTGGTTCACTCTGATAAATCTTCGTGTTTAATTTGCTTTCTTGCTTTGTCGTTTTAATTTGCTTTAATTTAGTTTATTTTAATTTAGTTAATTCTCTCTCTAAAGTCGACTGTGTAGGGTGGGTTTGATAACAATTGGTAGAATTTAGCATCTAGTATTAGATAATTAAATATTCTCTGTGGGTTCGATATCCGAACTTAATTGTCCACTATATTACTTGTATACTATGTTACTTGTATGATATGTGCACTTGCGTGTAGGTATTACCACCAACAGTACGCTGCTATACCCCTTATTCCATGTTTATTTTGCACAATTTCTTACAACAACCAGCTGCTTATGTTTCCTTTAAATTTGTACGTTTGTGTTTTATTACGGACAAGTTCTTATTACTTAACTAACAAGCTCAATGATTGGAGATTTTTTTTTATACCATTTCTTCGCTAAATAAGCTTAAATTATTACAAGCAAATTCAATCGATAGTTGTGAAGAGGCCATGCCCGTCATTATCGCAACAACGTTAATCGCTTCACCATGCTACAGTACTTATTTCATTGGGGAAACTACAGATAAATCCCTAATCCAAAACTCAAATCACAGATCAGTCTCTAGGTAGTTTCTTCAAGCAAATCAGTCCCTATTCACGCGTCTGACATGCAGATCAGTCCCTAATGTAAATTTAATATATTTTATTATATTATCTCTCTTCTTTTTCACTCTCACCCTTTTCTCTCTCCTCATTTTCTCTCTCTTCATTTTCTCTCTCTTCATCTTCTCTTTCTTTCTTCTCTTTCTTCATTTCTATCTGCTCTTTTTCTTCTCTATTTCTTCTCTCTTTCTCTCCTCTGGTTTCCTCTTTTTTCCGACGAAAGAGGGTTCGCACCGATGGCTGGTAGATCTCCATATTTTTTTGTACTACTGAAATGCATTTCTTTATGGTTGTTAATTATTGTGATACATAGTATAAAATATGGCACGCAATAGTACCATGCTAATATAAATATGGTATGGACGTATGGTACTTACAATACGTAATCGTTATACGTATAGTATGCGTGATAGGTAAATTTGGTACTGTTGGTAGGAAAACATAATATAATGGGGAAGATAGTACGTAACCTTCATCTGAATAGTATGGGTGATAGCTAAATTCGGTACTGTTGGTGGGAAAACATAGTATCATATAATGGGGAAGACAGTACGTAACCATTATTCGGATAGTATAGGTGATAGGTAAACTTGGTACTATTTGTGGGAAAACTTAGTATTATATAATGGAGAAGATAGTATGGAACCAGTGCATTGTTATGATATTTTCATGTACATTGTTATTTGGATTCCACTCTATTGTAATCCATTTTTTAAATCTTTTTAAACTAAAAGCGGCGATCAATCGATGGAAACCGAGGGTAATCCGCTTAGAAATTCAATTGATGCATAGAGACATTGCATCCGTGGGGAGAATCAGTTTTTTAAAGATCCTGATGATTTTAGGCATATGCTGAAAAACTATTATATTGCTAATAATCGATCATTTAAGTAAATGAAAAATGATCAACAAAAGATCATAGCAGTATGCATTGACGAAAACTGCAAATGGAGGGTTTATGCATTATTGTACAAGTCAGATAAGTTATTTAGCATTCGTAAATGCAATCTTGAGCACACTTGTGGTGATGCTACTCTTCGAGTAGCACCACTCAAATGAGTGGGTTAAAATACAAAAAAGGGAAATGCAAGTGTCTTGATTGTGGGAAGAAAACAATAATCATGGTTTCAGAAACTATTTTGAATCCCGGAAGGTTATTTTACTGTTGCCCACACCATGGCTACTCCCATTGGTGTGAACCATTTGAAGTTGGGCAAACTTTTTCCAACTCAAATCGTGAAGAAAATGAAGCTACAAGTGCGTCGATGAACCAAGTCCATCAAGAAAGTGAAGTGAAGAATTGCAATTCTGAAGGTGGAGTAGTTCATAGTTTAATAGTGTTGAATCTAGTAATATTTGCAGTCTACATGTATGTAAAACCTATGTACCGTTGTTTAATTAGTGAACATAAGAGTACAATGTATAAGCTGGTAAAGTTAGGGTTATTCGTGAATATATTACGCTTTGTTCACCAAATAAGTACAATGTATAAGCTGGTAAAGTTCGGTTTATTCGTGAATATAGTACGCTTTGTTCACCAAATAAGTACAATGTATAAGCTGGTAAAGTTCAGGTTATTCGTGAATATAGTACGCTTTATTCACCAAATAAGTACAATGTATAAGCTGGTAAAGTTTGGGTTATTCGTGAATATAGTACGCTTTATTCACCAAATAAGTACAATATATAAGCTGGTAAAGTTTGGGTTATTCGTCAATATAGTACGCTTTGTTCATCAAGTAAGTACAATGAATACACATGTGAAGTACAAGTGATTCGTGACTATAGTACGCTTTGTTCACTGATGAAGTATATGTTTGCCATTCATATAGTATTGTTACACTCTATATATTATTGTGGGGCTAATGCATCCATATGATCGCATTTTAAGACACAACTCTTCATTTTAAGACTATTAAGAATGAATGGAGACAATGTGGGAGTCGATCAATATCGATTATGGTAACAATTGAGGAAAATATTAGTTTTACACTTGAGCATTGTAGACTTGTATGAATATATTGTATAGTATATGAGTATCATGTATGAAATTCAACATATTTATGGGATCTTGTATTCCAAACGCAACAATAATGCTCACCTACCTTAAAATAATCATCTAAAACATAATTTATGCATCTCCCGTACTTATTGATCATTAAAGCGTCAATGAAATTGGTACAATTCAATTCATCAAAAAATATGGTACGCTTTGTTCATCAAGTAAGTACAATGAATACACATGTGAAGTACAAGTGATTCGTGACTATAGTACGCTTTGTTCACTGATAAAGTATATGTTTGCCATTCATATAGTATTGTTACACTCTATATATTATTGCGGGGCCAATGCATCCATATGATCGCATTTTAAGGCATACCTCTTCATTTTAAGACTATTAAGAATGAATGGAGACAATGTGGGAGTCGATCAATATCGATTATGGTAACAATTGAGGAAAATACTAGTTTTACACTTGAGCATTGTAGACTTGTATGAATATATTGTATAGTATATGAGTATCATGTATGAAATTCAACATATTTATGGGATCTTGTATTCCAAACGCAACAATAATGCTCACCTACCTTAAAATAATCATCTAAAACATAATTTATTCATCTCCCGTACTTATTGATCATTAAAGCGTCAATGAAATTGGTACAATTCAATTCATCAAAAAATATGGTACGCTTTGTTCATCAAGTAAGTACAATGAATACACATGTGAAGTACAAGTGATTCGTGACTATAGTACGCTTTGTTCACTGATAAAGTATATGTTTGCCATTCATATAGTACTGTTACAATCTATATATTATTGTGGGGCCAATGCATCCATATGATCGCATTTTAAAGGCATAACTCTTCATTTTAAGACTATTAAGAATGAATAGACACAATTCTTCAGTTTATGGTAAGTTTTTCGTGAATACACATGTGGAGTACGCTTTGTTCATCAAGTAAGTACAAGTCTAGTGTTAACAAGGTATCTTCGAATAGACTAGAAAGTATTTGTTGCTCATTTTTATGGTACGCTTATATTCTTTATACAAACTAATTAATCGCAAAATAAAGTACCATGTGTTCAAAAGGTAAGTACATTTCATAGAAACATATAGTACAATGGATACAATGGAAAAGTACGAAGCGAGCTAATCAATAGTATTATTAGCTCTACAACAAAAGGACAGATTGTTTATGGCACAAAAACACATTCATCTGTTCATTAATTACAAAAAAACACAAAAACCCCAAAACACTTCCAAGCGTATAGTATTTCCCCCAAACCAGAAGGCCCGATCTTTTACATTGTACGCTTGCATGAGAGACACAACCCTATGGAAGCTGTGGTTTATTTTACGCATGTCCATGTAGTGATAGAAGGGATTTTTCTTCAGTAATTCATAATGTTGTTTCTTCATCACTTTTTTCACACCTTCCATGGTTGTTTGAAAAGCGATCGGTGAGCACCTGCAACCTATTGATAGCTTGCTGCAATCTTCTTTTACATCAATTCCTGCAATTACATACACATAAAACTACAATTATAACAAATACAACGTACTATAATGTTCCACATGTCAATACCATCCAAAGTTACTAGTAATACCATTCAAAGGCACTAGTAATCCTATTATGGCATATGACTTATACTACAGGACCATCAAACATTAGACTTCTAGTACCACATGTCAATACCATCCAAAGTCCTTAGTAATACCATTCAAAGGCACTAGTAATACTATTGTGGCATATGACACATACTACAGAACCATCAAAGATTATACTTCCAGTACCCTGTGTTAATACCGTCTGAAGTCAAGAGCAATACCATTATTACATATGACATATCCCTTGTTGGGACTAAATGCTTTCGGGACAGTACCTCGAGTACCCTGTGTCAATACCATCTAAATGCACTATTAATACCATTACTGCGCATGACACATACCCAGTACGAAAACTACAATAAGCCTCTTTCCCATATCCTATATGAAACCCTTGTTAGGACTCAAAATGCTTTGGGGACATGCTAATGTCACCGAAGAATAATACCCATGAGGAAACTGTTACAAAATCATGAAATTCGACAACAAATAAATGATCTTTGCAAACCCAAACAACAGAAAAACAGATATTGGAACCGATTTAATGATTAGGGAAAACACCGAATAAAGTCGAGGCATAATACCCATGAGAGGATATGTTCAAAATCATGCAATTCTACAACAAATAAACCTTTTTGCAAGCTTAAGCAACACCCAAATGGGTCTGTTTCCAAGAAAATGAAAGAAAAAAAAAATCAAACCTTGTTGTTTACCCTGCTTCACCATTGTCGAGAAATGGGTTTGTTTATTTTTATTTTTCCTTTCGTTTTATAATTTTTCTGCGTTTTGTTGATTCTTCGTGCTTCGTTGTTTCCTTCTTCTTTGTTGTTTCCTTCTTCTTTGTTGTTTCTTTGTTCTTCGTTTCTTCTCTGTTTAGCTTCTTTCTTGTTGTTTGATTTTTGAAATGTAACGGGCAAAGAGCGTGTAACACAAACGGCGCGTTGGAGGTTGGAAATAAGTTATGTAAAATTAGTATAAAGTAAAGGGTATTTTAGTATTTGCACATTTTATTAGGGACTGAACTGCATGTTAGGCGCGTGAGTAGGGACTGAATTGCTTGGGGAAACTACCTAGGGACTGATCTGTGAGTTGAGTTTTGGATTAGGGATTTATCTGTAGTTTCCCCTATTTCATTCCCTACTCCTTTTTATCTACACCTATGCACCTATGCACCGTACATGTACATAATCTCGTTCCCAGTTATTCAACAAATTACATTCAAAATTTTATAGCATTTATTTATTTAAATTTCATAAAAAACAAATTCCGACACTACCCGGTTTAATATTCACAAAATAAGAGGCTTCCCACGAGCACATTTTTTTGCCTTACTTCTCTTTGCAGCTAGCGCAGTAGTCTCAACACCATCCACGACAATAGTAGTGAACCCTCGTCTTCCACATGTTGAAGTCCTAAAAACAAACAATCAAAATGTTTGATTGTTTGTTGATTAAAATACAAACAATTATGTATATACCTATGTCAAAATGTTTGAATAAATTCCGTCAGTGGAATAAACTGCATATGGACAATTTTTTTGTCGACCACTGCCTTGCTTGAACATGAAATATGAACCATTTTTCATCACCTATTCCTTCACTTTCAAGTAATAATTGTAGGCACCAGGATAGTATAAAAATGATTAATCCCGAATTTAGATTTTAGTGATTTTTTGAAGACTTGAAAATAATAATTTTATTTTAGTAGAGAAAGTAATAAGACTAGTGTTTTGTGGATGGAAAAATTACTTCTCTTTTTGTTTTTTTTGTCTTATTTACAATCATCTAACACTCCATATTTATAGTGAGGAGTACATTAATCTTCTAATAAATTACAAGATGACTCTTAAACTAACAACTCTTCTAACTCTAATTTAATACATAGGAAAATCAAAAGACAATTGTCTAGATACATCTAGACAATGGTGCTTCAAATTCACATTTATTCTAACATTCAATCCCCCACTTATTCCAACTTGAATGTGCACTTCTTCCAATATTGAATTGCCACTAATTCCAATATTGAATTCACATTAAGTCCATTTATTCCAACATTGCCTCCCGTAAATTGAATTTGCTTTTCACTCCCAAACCTTCCACATTTTTTCTAAAAAACATGACCTCCAAGTGGCTTAGTGAAAATATCGGCAAGTTGTTCTTCACTTTTGCAATACTCAAGATTGAGTTCACCCTCATGAACAAGTTCCCTTAAGAAATGGAAACGAAGTCGAATGTGCTTTGTTCTTCCATGAAGAACTGGATCTTTCGAGATAGAAATAGCCGAGTTATTATCACAAAAGAGAATTGTAGGCCCATCTTGCTTGAAACTCAAGGTTTCGATAATTCCTCTCAACCACATAATTTGACATCCGGCGGAAGAAGCCGTGATGTACTCCGTTTCGGTTGTAGAAAGGGCCACGATTGGTTTTTTTTCGAACTCCAAGAAATTGCTCCACTTTCAAGATTAAAAATATAACTGGAAGTACTTTTATAATCATCCACACTTCCACAAAGATCACTATCTGTAAAGCCAACAAGTTTAACAGAAATATTTTTTTTCATAAAAAATACCATAATCAATGGTTTCCTTTGACATATCAAAAAATTCTTTTCGCCGCCTCCCAATGATTCGAATGTGGCTTCTCCATAAACCTGCTAATCAAACTTACACCAAACATGATATTGAGACGAGTGACTATAAGATACATCAAATTTCCAATTAAGCTTCGAAACATGGTTGTGGTCACCAATTTTCCTTCACCTTCTTTTCTTAATTTTAAGTCCGTGATGCAAGGAGTTGACACCGGATTTGAGTTCTCCATTTTGATCTTTTTCAAAATTTCTTTTGCATATTTTTCTTGAGAAATAAAAATTCCTCCTTTTGATTGTTCCACATTAATTCCAAGAAAATGATGCAATTTACCTAGATCGGTCATTTCAAACTCCTTCATCATAGAAGCTTTGAACCCTGCCAACATCTCAAAATCATACCCGTGAAGATTAAATCATCAACTTAAAGACTCACCACCATAAAACCGCCGTTAGAATTCCTTTTGATGTAAAGAGTATGCTCAAAAGGACAACGATCAAAACCAAATTTAATGAAATAATCATTAATTCGATCACACCATGTACGGGGTGATTCCTTCAAGCCATAGAGAGCTTTCTTGAGTTTGTACACTTTTTCTTGCTCGCCTTTTTAAATGAATCCGGGAGGTTGCTCAAGATAAATTTATTCTTGAAGAAATCCGGTCAAGAATGGTGATTTGGCATCAATTTGATACAACGTCCAACCATTTTAAGCCGCAAGAGAGATAATTAAGCAAATGGTATCAAGTCCTGAGACGGAAGCAAATACCTCATTGAAGTCTTCTCCTTCTTTTTGCTTGCATCCTTTTGCAACAAGTCTCGCCTTGTATTTGTTAATGGAACCATCAAGATTGGTTTTTGTTTTGAATACCCATTTCACACCAATAGGAGATTTGTGTGAAGGTAAAGGTGTGAGCTCCCAAGTTTCATTTTTGTCAATCGCCTTGATCTCTTCTTTCATCGTTTGATTCCACTTTTCTTCTTTTGAGGGTTCTTCAAATGAGATTGGATCCTCTCCGACAAAGAATGCAAAGAAAATAGGATATGTTGAATTTACCTCCTCCGTTTCATCATAGATTTCTCCAGGGCCGGTCCCAGGGTCTCGGAGGCCCGAGGCGAGAAACGAAAACGAGGTCCTCTTAATTACCAACTTTGTTTTCACTTATAAACTCATTCCTCAACCACAATTCCAAACTTCATATTCAGCATATTTTTGCAAGATAATTTATTTAAATCTAAAAGCTCCGTTTGTGATTTTTTTTAATATCCCAACTCAAAAATTTCTATTGCTCATTGTGTCGATAGATACTCAACCTATGAATTTCAAATATACAATATAATACAAAAGAGCCAAATTATTAAACACAAAATATAAGCACAACAAGTGAAAAAAAAAGTGTAGGATTAGAAATGAAAGAATCAAGATAATGATAGATAAACTTAATAAATTCTTAGCTAGGAAATTTGGAGATTAAAAAATAAAATTAAAAAGAAAAAAAGAGGGAAAGAGGGAAAGAGGGAAATTAAAAAATAAAATTAAAAAGAAAAAATAAAGAGGGAAATTAAAAAATAAAATTAAAACGAAAAAAAAGAGGGAAATTAAAAAGAAAAAAAAAGAGGGAAATTAAAAATAAAATTAAAAAAAAGAAAAAGAATAAACAAAACAAAGAGAGAGCACTTAATTAATTCACAGCTGGGAAATTGGGGAGATTAAAAAATAAAATAAAAAAGAAAAAAAAGAGGGAAAGAGGCAAATTAAAAAGAAAAAAAAAGAGGGAAATTAAAAATAAAATTAAAAAAAGAAAAAGAATAAACAAACAAAAAAAACAGAGAGGAAACAACAGCTTTTATAGAAGAAAAAGCCAAGGAATCGAACACGCGTCATATAGAAACATATGAGAACTACTTAGCCAACTATGTTAGAAGGAATTTCTTATAAGATGTTGTAGCTCAATATATATATAAACATTTTACAAAATTGGAGGCCCTAAAAGTTTTCGATTTTTCGGAGGCCCAAGGCGACGGCCTTGCTCGCCTTGGGCATGGGCCGGCCCTGGATTTCTCTCAAACTCCTCATTTTTCTTGGCGGGGTGATGGTGAATTTTGTGGAGACTCATTTTCACCATCATTTGGTTGCAAAAAGATATTTTATTTTTAAATTTTCAGCTATGGGATCTAGAACGAATCTGTTCAGTTAGAAAGTCAATTTAGGAATACAGGAAGCAACATCTTGGGAATACTTAATCCAGCCAAAGTCGTTTATGCAGTGTCCTCATAATTTTCATCAATTGACGGTGAGGTATGAAGTTTTCTTACAAGAAGAGTGTAAACACTCTTGGGGGAGTGGGATCTAGGTTGTCTCTGCACACATAAATAGACAAATTGAACCAACCTAGATCCCATGTACTTGTGGATATTAATATTGGTAAGAAACTTGTATATCTAAATAAGGAAAATGGTCGTAATCGATCACCGACTGATATATATTTTTGACTTGTTTGGTATTTTTGATTGATATTCTCGATTGATTTACAATTACCCTTTGAATGGTTCTTATATTAAACTTGTATTTTCCAATGAAACAGAGAGACATCTTATACATGGAAGACACTCTCAAAACTTTATCGTTGGCTATGAGCCGCATGCATGATAAAGAACAAGTAAAGGTTATTCTATAGGCATGGATATGAATTTCCTCATTTCTCATTTAACCAATTTGCACTCTTTTTTTTGTTTGAGGAAAGAGGTCTCTTCTATTTCATTTCACGATTTATAGTTTGTTTGGAACCTTAATTTCAGGATTAATTTTACTCTTCTTCATTTATTTCTTTGGCTCAATTTTCTGTTTTTCGTAAAGGCCAGGCCACCTGAATGAAGGCGCGTGCGATGCGAAATAGGCAATGGCGGAAATGTGTGGCCTCTAAACTGACTGGATCAAAGGAAAGGCACTCGAGAACTCATTAAAGGTTTTTTTTTTAATTCGCGTTTTTTGTTCAATTTTAAGCACATTAACAGTAAATTTTTAAGAACACAAGGCATGAAGAATAATTGGCAGCATATGCTTTCTTTCATTGTGATGGCTATGCAAACTCCCGAGTTTATGGTTGATCAGTTCTTCCAGCCGAAAGAGCACAGCTACACTAAACCCTAATTGGTAAAAGAATTTTTTTTTGTTTTACTAATTTCTCTTTGCATCTTAGGCGACATCTTGAACTTAATTCAAAATGCCTAAACCTTTGGTTGGAGGAGTTTTTATATGGCATACTTGTGCATCTTTTATGTTGCAAACTCTGTTCTATATCATCAAATATGATCAACAGATAGTTGGAAGTTTTAGGCAACAACTACCAAGGTTAGTTGAGGACTCATACAGGCCCGTTCATGAGAATTTGGAGGCTCTAGGGGAGGTTTAAAGAACAATTGTAAACAGGGGCCCTCATTTGATAAACCATTTTTTTTTATTAGTGGGTGTTCGAAAGTGAATGTATTAAAAAAATATAAATCATATTTTTTAAAAATGATGAAATAAAAGATTATGGGGGTTCGGGGGCGGTGCCCCCGAAATATCTTTTGAAATGTATTAATATAAAGTACCTAAAAATATGGAAAAAAATTCAAAATTAACAATATGATTTGTTTGTTCACTTCCTCCCATGACGTATAATCTTTATAGCAAATAGACTTCGTAAATATTTATAAACTTGAATACACTAATGAATATTGGTTCTTATTTTAGAATAAAAATAAGTAATTAAGATTTTATAAAATTAATATATAGGGGCTCCAAAGTTAAGAAAATTGCAAAAATATCTACTAATCATTTAGCTTAAATTTATTTTAGAATTGATGTCACAAAATATTATATATAATAATTTTTAAAAAATAAGTACTAATATATAGTGTAAATAAAATATTTGGGGGCCCCAAATTTTCGTAAAAATTCGGGGGCCCTAGACGACCGCCTACTTCGCCTCCCCTCAGAACCGATCCTGGACTCATACATAACTTTTAATAAAATTTTTGCGTGCTCTATTGTTTCATCATGCATATATACTGGTTTTTGTTTTAATGATTTTTGTCCCAAAAAACAGAAAAGGGGGTACAAATATTATGTAATAGATGGAAGAAGAGTTAACTTATACTATCATAGCTTCAACTTAACAAGTTTCAATACAATTGTGGTTTTTGGTTACTTTTCCAATTAATTGGAGGCTGTTCCAACCTTTTCATCCTTCTTTGCTTGGTCGACGGATTTTCTTCTCTTTTTTTCTTTTTCGATCCACAATTGTCCCTCTGTGTATCCCTTCTAATTGTTTTCTGCAGTAATTTGTGTCTCAAAATTTAGATGCAGGGTCAGTAAAATTGAAGGCGCCACGCCACCTCCAACTCACAGCTGGTATCCCTCCCGGCTCGAATTTTCATCTTTCAACAAAATCCGAATTGTCCAATATTTATTAGTTTACAGATTATGGCTCGCATTAATACAGTCACAACTTAACTGGGGTATTTGTTTGGCAATCTATATGTTATTTTGGGGTTTAAAAAACGTATATAGAAAATCTGAATGTGAATGCAGCAATGTGAAACAAACAAGAATTGTAATATAAAGTCTTAATATTCTATTGCACATAGTACGTTTTTACAACTTTAATGATTTTATTTTCTTTCAAAAATTATTTTCTTGAATAATATGCATGTAATATCATTATATGAAATTATTACACGAATGTTAAGTGGCACATGAATTCATCATATAATGCACAATGCATATAGCATGACAGAAGCCACGCTCATCAAAACCAAAACGTTGTTCATGACCAACCATGGCCGAGATGAAAATCGAAGTTTTCAACACAAGCATACATTTTTTTACGAGACATATTGAAACGATGAAGTTGAAAATTTGTTTATCCACAACCTCGCAAAACAATGCAGAAACGGTAATTTTGTATTTCAAATGTCTAATTTGTGTGCAATATTCCAATCAGAAGGGACGTACTGGTTTCAAGTTTAGTTATCATATGTGTTTGCAAACATTGGACAAAATTGAGACTCATTTCAAAATATTTCAATGGCTACTCTCATTGCCTGGTACCGGTGTACACGACCGTCGATGTTTGATCTTTCTTGATAAAGATTGCCTTCATCCCCATTTATTATTAAGTACTATTCTATATATATTACAAATGAACACGAACACAAAACTAATATATTTTATTGGGTTTGCAGACTAAGAGCAACTCCAATTGGTGGCACTAAATGGATTATCAAACATTCAATTGATGTTTGAAACAATGCTTTAATACTTCCCAAAAATTCTTGTGTGCCAACTCATAAGTATCAAATACATTATTATATGAATAAAATTGAATTAAAAACAAATTAATACATATATTATTCCCTATTATATAGGAATTTGTTGAGACTTTAATTTTTGCCCTGTTGAAATTGTGCTTCCTAAGAGCAACTCCAATGGGGAATCAAATGGAGTATCATATGATAAAACTTCCATTTTGATTCCTAAAACTTAAAATTTCTTCTCCAACGGAAGCATCAAAGAGGTAGTTTTTTTGATACTTTATATCCTAGAGGTGCAAAAATGCATCCAAAAAAAACCAAGTATCAAATATTCCTAGACATTAGGAACTGCAATTTCAACGTAAAAAAATAAATTTTCTAACGAATTCCTATGGAATAGGGACCAAATAAATCTTTTGATTTATGTTTAATACATATTTAAAAATTAAATAATTTATTTGATTCCTACGAGTTGGAGCATATAAGTTTTTTCGAAGTACCAAAGTATTATTTCAAGCATCAATTAAGGGTTTAGATGCCTCGTTTTAATACCTACCACTGGAGTTGCTCTAAAATTAGTAATATTTGATTCTTTTCTTTTTGAGCTGTATTTTTGCAACTCCGTGAGGTGAAGTATCAAAAAAACTACTAATTTGATGCCTCCATTAGAATTAGATTTTTGTGTTTTGAAGCATTAAAATGGTAGTTTTATCATTTGATAATCCATTTAATTCCTCTTTTTGAGTTGGTATAGTGTATTTATTGTTTTGGCATATTGTCCGATCGGCGAACCAAAGTGGGAAGAATTGCAAATGGATGGGGCGGTGAAGCTGTACTAAAAGGTCAATCTATAATATTTTATCTTTATTTGTCAACACACTACTTTAGCAATAGTATTATTTGTAATGTACATGGTAATATTTGAAGTTGGTTTCGAAAGGAATGCTACAATAGTAAATTAGGACTTAATGTTTGAACATCGCATGCTATGTGTAATGAAAATAGTAATATTATAAAGCTACAGTCGATTTTGAAGGGAATATTTGTGAAATATTAGAGTTATTTTTTGTCTTTTTTTACAGTAGGTTTTTCAAGAGGCTTCTAGAGTAGGATTATGTTTTAATTTATTCTTAAATTTTCAAGGTCATTAATTAAAGTAATTAATTAGGAAGCTAGAGCATTCTATATAGTATTATAGTTGTATATATTGGTGTGTTATCAAGCTTTTGTAATTATCGAGAAATAGAAACTATTTCCAGCAAATTATCTCTTCAATTTTCAGCTTTCTTCTTTGGGGCTATTCGACAAAACCCTCTCTATAAAATTTCCTACTATGATAGCCCCAAATTGAAATCCAATATAAGTCATAAACCCATATGATGCAGATTGTCTAAATTACTCCTATTTAATGATATTTGGATTTCTTAATTACTAATATATTTTTAATTTATATGTTATTTACATTTTCAGTTTTTTATTTTAATTTTTTTTTTCTTATTAGTTTTTTTTTTCATTTTTATTTAAAAAAACAATATTTTTTCGTTCAAATAATTGGTTTTTTCACCAACCTGTTTTGAAAATTGAAATCCAGTACAAACTTTTCAAAATCCACTATTTAATTTAATATATTTTTTAATTGTAATTCAGATTATTTTTTCTATTTTTTTTTAATAAGTTAACCACCAACAAACGAAATTGACAAAACACTCGTCCAAATCCAATATAAATTTATCTAAAACCACTATAAAGTTAACGTAAAATTCACTAATCATAATCCACTACAAACTTATCGAAAACCACTATGAAGTTAGCGTGAAATCCACTAAATGTAATCCACTACAAACTTATTAATCCACTACGAAGTAATCGACTCGAAATCCACTAAAAAATTACGTAATCCACAACGAAGTAATTAACGCGAAATCCACTAAAAAATTACGTAATCCACTACGAAGTAATTAACTTGAAATCCATTAAAAAAATACATAATCCACTACAAAGTAATTAACTCGAAATCCACTAAAAAATTACATAATCCACTACGAAGTGATTAACTCGAGACCCACCACAAAATTACGAAATAATTAACATAATGCACTATTGAAACAACTACTAAAATATCGAAATCCGCTAAAATATTAGGGAGACCAAGACTATTAGCCGACAAATGAAAAGAAAAGTCACGAACACATTCACTCATGTATGAAATCCCCTGCACTAACACTAACACATCTTGAAAAATAATAGTTTTCTTCACTAGAGTCAAGCAACCAGATTCATACGACCACAATTCCTCAACTATGGTCTTGTTATAAAAAGATAGTCATTTACATGTTATTAACTTTCTCATTTTGAAACTGACCTCCGTGCAACGCACGAGTGAAGTACTAATATTTTCACAAATATTGTTTAAAAAATTGAAATATTTAAACAAAAGTTAACTGAAATATTGTTTAAAAACAGGAATATTCGTAGTGAAATATATTATTTCAAAACAAAATAAAAATCTAATTGCAATAGGTGGATAAGAGAACTTCGTTCCAATTTTCACTTCTACTTAATGATGTAAAACTCGATATATTGTTTCAAAATATTTTCAGGCATGGTGTTTAAAAATTTGAACTATTGTCTAAAAAATCGAATTATTGTTTCAAAATTGGGATAGTTGGAATTCTAATGAAAAATATTGTGGTAAAATGAAATAAAAATCCAATCAGAATAAACCGAATAAGAATCGTCATTCCAATTATTACCCTTACTTAATGATGTAAAACTTTTGCATAACAAGATAATAGTAAAACTATATTTTATTCCCTACACATTACCATTAAAACATTTTCCATCCTCAAAGTTTTTCATCTACAAAATATGTCCTCGAACTTGCCACCTTTTATTAATGGCTGCATCTATTTGCAATCTCAAAATTTCTAAGAGTTACTTGATGTAAGACCAAAATATAAATAAATTTACTAAGAACAAGACTAAAAATTACAAATATAACTCCAATATTTATTTTGATATTATTCATTCAAATTAGACCTGATTACTATTGCAAGACCAGAAAAAGAGAAAAAAAAATTGAAAAACGAGAGGGAATGCTCTAGTTGAGAAGAAAAGAATTGCCGCCGCCCATCCACCGCCGAAGAATTGCGGCCGCCCAACCGCGGGTGCTGGAAAAGGAAGAGAAGAAGAAGATGGAGGAAGGAGGAAGGAGGAGGAGAAGAAGAAGAAGAGCATGAAGAAGAAGAAGACGAGGAAGAGGAAGAAGAAGAACAAGAAGAAGAATATGAAGAAGAAGAAGATGAAGATTAAGAAGAAAATGAAGAAAAAGAAGAAAATTCGACCTGTACATGTTGATTTTTTGGTGAAAATTTGATATTTTAGATGTTGATTTTTTGGCAAAAAATCTAGATGTTGATTTTTTGGCGAAAAATCAACATGTAGATGTCGATTTTTGTCAATAAAATTGACACATCTAGAGTTGATGTCGAGTTTTTGCTAAAAAAAACAACATTTAAATGTCGAATTTTGTGACAAAAATCGACATGTATATGTCGAATTTTGACTGCGCGAATTGTTTCTTTGAAAACTTAAAAATCGATCACCTAACTATAAAAATATATTCAATCATAGTTTGTTTTCTATTTTTTCTATAGAATTCTCAATATTGATGTCTCGTGACTCCATAATGCTATCAATTGCATGTTTTAGTAAGATTTGATGGTTTTGGATGTTGATGATTTTTGGGGAAGATGAAGAATTTTCTTTTTAAGAATTTGTGTGAAATGGGTTTCTGAGGAAGATGAAATGAGTTTTGATTGTGTGGTGTTGCACAAAAAAAATTGTGGAATTTTGTAATTGTGGAAGGGTATAATAGTCTTTTAGTAATTCAATTGGTAAAAAAATAAATTTGGTCTTCCCCTAAGTATTTTTTGCGATTGCATATAGGCGCCGCCTTTAACAATTTATGTTCGGCCGTCGACTTCGTGGGTCAACTTGGATGGAAATATCACGTGTGGCGCACGTGATGTCGATCTGATTGTTAAAAGTCGATATGGCTTACACCCTAGTTGACTTGGCTGAAAAACATAGTATGAAGTGACATATGGCAGTCAAATACCGACCTGAAACACGTTTCAGATGAGTTGATCTAAACTTAATTCACAAATTTTTAACTCAAATCCCTACCTTCCAATTCTCACTTCTCAATTCACTCTTCATCCCGTAAACCCTAGCTATCAAATTCCAAAATATTTTTCCATCGCATAAACTCACTCCCAAGTTTCCTATTAAACCTCCATTCCTCTTCGGAATCATACGAATTTCGAAGGCATAAACCCATAAAAATTCAAAACTAAGTCTCACATTGCAACAGTTATTCGATCGAAGGTGCCGGGCATGGAGTCTTGCTTCGGGCGCTTTCAGGAGAATAAAATGTCCATAATTTGATCTACTACTCATATTGCACACTACAACATACAATTTGATATGAAATCAAAAACACCTCCTCCCAAATTACCAAAACTGAAGTTCAATAATATCAACTTTGAAGAAACTTAATATATTGTTTCAAAAATTGATTTTTTTTTGAAAATCGGTATATTTGGAATTCAAATGAAAAATGTTGTTTTAAAATAAAAATAAAAATCCGATCGGAAAGCCGAATAAGAATATTTGTTCCAATTTTACCCCTACTTAATTATGAAACTTTTGCATAACAAGATAATCAACACACTAACTGCATTGAGTAGGGGTGAAAGTAAAGGGTTTTTTTTATCCTCCTGTTGCGATTGACTTTTATTTTAATTTATTTTAAAACAATATTTTTCATTCGAATTCCAATAGTTAAACAATATTTCGATTTAAATTTCTCAAAGTATTTTGACAAAACATATCGATTTTTTTTTTAAACTTACGTGATTGTGATTTTCAATGAAATTTTAATTATAAAAAATAATTGTGATAATTTTATTTTAACAAAACGCAGTGCGTGTTGTGAAAAATCCATTTTATTGTATCGTTGGAAATAGAAGGCATGTGAGGGCACGTGCCATTTTCCATCCAACTTAACTGAACATATAAACGGCGGAGCAATTCTGTTAAAAAATGGCATGATTGAGTACTACTATTGTAACTCCAAAATCTTTAGGGACAATTTTGAAAAAGTGAATAAAGTTTGAGGATGGAAATTGTATTTTTCCCTCTTGTAATTCATGCTTTTTAGTGTACTAGCGTCTGGGGATTTACTTTAAATTTAAGAAAATAAGTTTTGAAACAAACTAAGAAACCTGTTATTGATTATATTTTACTGGGGGTTAATTACAGTTTGCGTGCATGTACTTTAACACTAAAACGATTTTGGTCTCCAAAATCTCACGCCCACGAAATTAGTCCCTAAACTCACCACTTTTGCACGATTTTGGTTTGACTGTCAAGGTTTACGGTTAAGTTAGACGGATTTGTCACGTGTGGCGCACGTGACGTCCATTTGACTATTAGTTGTCCAACTGGACAACACCCAGTCCACCTCATGGTTCCCTCCTCTCTATCTAACCCAATTTCCCAATCCCTACCAAAATTAGATCCACAATTTTTCCATCACTCTCTGAAGCTCCCAATTTCACAGTCCCGTAAGCACTGGGCAAACAAAATACCAAATTTATGTATTGCTCTCTCAGTTCGTAAACCCATATCAAAATTATCAAAATCGAAAATTTTCGTATTGCTCTCTCAACGGGGGTTTATGCTACATTAAACACATTGAGGTGAAATCAACACTGCATCTAGAAAAATTACCAAAAGTGAAAATTGTTCAAAGATAAAAATGTTGAGTAAACATACCAAAATCAAAAATTGTTTTGCGATTGTGACGGTTTAACTCCACAAACATTAAAAAACTTGCGAAGACGATTATGCTATATCCGAATTTCACCTTAATTGAAAGATTCGAAATGGGAATTTAGAGGTTGGGTTTACACGTTCATTGGGGATATGGAGAATTAGGGATTTCAAAATACAAATAGGGGAGGAGATTGACGTGTCGCTCCACATCACATTTCATCGGTAAGTAGACATTGGGGTTGTCCAGCTGGACAACTTATAGCCAAATGGACGTCACGTGAGCCGTACGTGACAAATTCGTTTAAATGAACCATAAAACTTGACGGTTGAACCAAAATCGTGCAAAAGTGGCGAGTTTAGGGACTAATTTTGTGGTCGTGACATTTTGGGGGCGAAAATTGTTTTAGTGATAAAATATAGGTACGAAAACTGTAACTATCCCATTTTAGTGATTATCATCTATTCTCTGTTAGAATATAATGAAGAACAAATGTGAAACCATGAACAGTGTGTTGAATAATGAAGAAGTATATAACATTTTTTTGAAAAGCTCTATGATATACAATAAAGAGGGAGATCTGCCGTTGCTTAATACCAATTAAAGAATAACTAATCAAAAAGTTAAACGTAATAGTTTGACAAGCAAGAATTTAGACGATTACTTAACACTTAGATTTGAATAATAAATAACTTTATTTTGGTAAATATTATGGATACTTACATTTTTTGTCCCCATACTTAACCTAGCACCTAAAACGATTTTACTTCTCGAACAAATTTGACCACAATATCAGTCATTAATTAAACATGTAACTTTTTTATACTCTTTGTCTATGCCGTCAACTTTCTTGGTTATAATTTGTGGAATTGTCACGTAAGGGACGCCTGATATATATAAGGAATATATAATAACCATTTTGGTCCTTATATTATACTCCTCTTCGATTTTAATCTAAAATTGAGATCGCGGTTTTAGTCCTTAATCTTGCCAAAAAAAATTACAGTTTTCTTTTGCGGTCTTACGTTTTGTGTTAAATTCAACAAAATAAGTTTTGTGTTTTGGACGTGTCACCAAACCCCATACATTTCTTACCTCTAGCATCTGTTTTTACCGACATTCAATTAATCCATAATTTTGTCGGAAGTTCCCGTCAATCCTAAATCGTCTGTCCAAATTCCTAATTTCACACAAGGGGAACTAAGTTATAACAGTTTGCACTGGAAAAAAAATGTTCGATCAAGTTGCCCAAAAAGGATGTAGCATCTTTTGTAGCAGCATTAATAAGCCTTAACGAGTGATTCATGTGTTCACGTGGGTCGAAGATTTGAAATTAGAAATTTGCGAAAAATAATTTAGGGATTTAAGGAAAAGTTTTGAAAAAAATTATAGATTAAATGATTTTTTGGCAAAGTTAAAAATGTAGATAAGAAATGGGGTTGAATTGGGTGACACATTACAAAATAAGTAAGTTTTTATGTCCAATTTAACCATTGTCGGTGCTAAGAAAGTACAGCAACATGTGTTCATATAGACTATAATCGAGCTAATGTTGAGCAATTTGCATGCAATATATAGATAAGAAAAATTAGAAATTAGTAAATATATATGACATGTTCAATAGCAAAAAATGGAACACCGAAAATGTAAAAAATCCACCAATTGCAATCATAATCTATATATGTATTTTAAAAATAAAATTTAATACACATACGTGTGCTGTAAAAAAATGAGAAAAGTTAGTGGTGGAAAGGAAATTAAAAAATAAAAAAAAAAAAAAAAAAAAAAAAGAGAAAATAATTAAAAAGAAAAAACAAACGTGAAAAAAAATTCAAAGTTGATCGTGTTTAGTGGGGAAGGGAAAAAATAAGAAAAAAGAAAAAAAAATAATTAAAAAAAAACGTGTCCTATAAAAAGAAATTTAGTGCTCGAAGAGAACAAAAAAATAATTAAAAATAAAAAATGTAAAAAAAAAATTGGCCGTGTTTAGTGGGGAGGAAAAAAAAAGAAAAAGAAAACAATTAAAAAAAACCGAAACGGGTTCTATACAAAAGGAGGAAAACACAAATAATTTTGAATGTGCTATAGAAAAGGAAAACGAAACAAATATTTCACAAAAATATCTAAATAAAAAAACAGCTTTTAAGATCTTGGGGCAACCTTTCCTTTATATATAAATATTTCATTTTATGCTTTTCTTTGGGACTTTCTTTTTACGGTTGGAAAATTGCTATTTACGGTTCATAACAAAAAAAACCCCTCTCTCTCTAGAAAAAGAACCTCTCAAAAGCTTTAGAAGGGAATTTGCTTAAAAATCATTCTTATTGGTGTGATATACGAACACAAATGAGCTCATCGGATGAAGATCGGGATACCCGACATAACAAGGTAAAAATTTCGTCTTTTCGATCGAAAAAACTGAGCAAAACGCGTAAAAGCCCAACTTGGGCGCCCATTCATGCGCCCAAGTTGGGCGTGCAGTTGGCTGCTCCACGCCCATTTTGGGCGCCCAGCAGCCAACTGCACGCCCAACTTGGGCGTGCACTACATGAATGGACGCCCAACTCGGCGTCCAGTTCAATTTTTTTTTTTTGATAAATTTTCTTACGTTTTTTTCATGACAATACGTCTATAATTGGAGTTGATCATACCGATTATTTTACAACAACTCAATTGTTTGACTCGAGGGACGAGATAGTGGCTTGGACGAGGTCCGTTGCAAGAGGTCTTTTTGTGAAGTTAGTTAAAAAAAGTGGCCCCAAAACAAAAAAAGTGTGTCTGACTTGTGATCTGTTTGGGGAGAAACGAGAAACACCATCAACTAACCTAGAGGCGCCCTCGAGAAGGATTGGTAGCAAAAAACTAAACTGTGGTTTTCAAATTGTCGGGGAGTGGCGGTTGGACGATAGATGGGGGCTCAGAATAATATATGGGAAACATAGTCATTTTCCGATATACATGTCTGGGCATGGGATGAGTGCATTGAATTCGAAGCGGAGGTGAAGATTATTAGGGATTTGTCACAAATTCATGTGCCGCCCAAGAAGATTTTGGCTAACTTGAGAGAAAATGGCTTGGGTCTCGATGCTTATTCGAAACACATATACAATAAAAAGGCGAAATTGAGAGACAAGCTAGGGGTGACCGTACAATGATGCAACATTTGATTGGGTTGCTTGAGGAGCATAACTATTACAAGTGGTTCCGTACTGATGAAAAAATACATGAAGTTATTGATTTGATGTGGACTCACCCTCTATCTGTCGAATTGTTAAGTAAGTTTACGTACGTTATACTACTTGATAGTACTTACAAAACCAATCAGTACAAATTGCCTTTGTTGGAGATTGTTGGTGTTACTCCTGTCGGAAAAAAAATTACTGTTGGAGTGGCATTTTTGCGCCATGAAAATGAAGACCATTATACATGGGTGTTGCAAAGGCTGAAGAGACTTTTCCCCCCACATACTCTACCTAGTGCAATCGTGACTGATCGAGAGTTAGGGCTCTTAAAGGCGATAGAGAATGTATTTCCGACCGTGGCTCATCTCTTATGTCTTTGGCACATTAACATGAATGTGGGGCGTCGTGCTACAAGATGTTTCAGTAATAGTAGGCGTCGAGGGGTTTCTTTTGTACTTGGTCTGTGGCAAACTTTGGTAACATCAGTGTGTGAAGAAGATTTCGGCCAGAATTACAGAGCTTTGGTGGACGAGTACGCGGATCATCCACAGTTGATTGAGTACCTCCAATACACTTGGCTGATATACAAAGAGAAATTTGTAAAAGCATGGACGGATCTAGTTTTTCATATGGGCAATACATCGACAAGCAGGTATTTATTTATAAGTGGTTAAATACATATACTTAACTTACTGTCATGTTGTTTACTGAAACGTAACCTACTTTAATCATATTAGGGTGGAGAGCAACCATAGAGCATTGAAGAGGTGGTTGGATGCGTCCACAGGTGGCTTTGACACATTTTGAGCACAATATCACACACAGATCGAAGATCAACTTAACGAGATTCTGGCCGAATTTGCGAAGTCAAAGAGGATTCGGGCCCAGACGATTAATGTGTCCGTATTTAAAATATTGTCCATTGGAACAGTAACACATTCCGCACATAAAATGTTGGATGATGAGAAGGATGAAGATATAGACAGTTGCGTCTTTTATATGAGGAAATGTCTTGGCCTTCCATGCAAACATGAAATTGACGCAAAGGTGAATGCCTGACTTGGTTTGTTTTACGCGGAGGATGTCCACATTGTTTGGAGGACATGGGTTTCGGGCTTCGGTGCTGGCCAAGAAGAAAGTGTTGGTTATGTTCCCGATCACAGGTCACAGGCTATTGGCAAGCTAGACGGGTTAGTTGATGAGTTGCGTCAACGGTCAGAAATTGAGATCACGGACGTGGCATATGTCATTTTTGAACGAACGCATCCTGGGGCAACGAAAATAAATGAGTCACCAGTACTAGATCGCCCGAGAGGTAGACCGCGGAACAACTCCACATAGAGGGATCAGTCAGCGCATGAGTATGAATTATACCCGGGTCGAAGGTGAATCTAGACGAGGACGAGGACGAGGACGATCAAGAGGCAACAAAGGTCGTGGTTCATCTTCTGAGAGATCTAGCTGTAGCCGTGGTCGTTCATCGACTGTGAGTGGACCGGAAATGGGACGAATGCCCCGACCTGGTTGGTTGCGAGAGCTTCATTTTTTCCTCGTTCCAGAGGTTGTGACGTGGACGGACGTTCAAGGGGATGGTAATTGTGGTTATCGGAGCGTGTCGTGTGCAGTCAAGAACCATGAGGATGATTGAATGGAGGTTAGATTGGATGTGTATAACTGTATTAGAAGACACGAGCTGTTCTTCCATGATTATTTCGGTGGTGGTAATTCAGTGTATCGGGTGTTGGCGAGTGTCGCATATTGGGACAACGCCCCAGCATCTCTTCAAAAGTGGATGACGATCACATACGTGGGCGTGGTTGTAGCAACATATTACAACGCGTTGGTCTTGTCGGATAGCAGTTCGGGAAATCAGACTTATTTGCCACTTTGGGCTCCCGAAGGTGTTTCAGAGTTATCTTACTAGATGACTATACTATTCCTTGAAGCAGGAAGCCACTTTGTGTATCTGAAGTTGAATGACAACTGTCCGCTTCCTCCGTTTAACTTGCAGCGGGCGATATACAACAATGATAGTGTTGCATATTTGCCAGAGGCGTTGCGGGATTGACGTGAAGCGTAGGATATTCTAACTAGTGTTTGATTTAGTTGTGTTTTTTTTTATTGGAATGTATTATGCATATTCATTATTATTATTATTATTATTATTATTATTATTATTATTATTATTATTATTATTATTATTATTATTATTATTATTATTATTATTATTATTATTATTATTATTATTATTATTATTATTATTATTATTATTATTATTATTATTATTATTATTGTTGTTATTATTATTATTGTTGTTATTATTGTTATTATTATTATTATCATTGTTATTATTATTGTTGTTGTTATTATTATTATTATTATTATTATTATTATTAGGGTAAATTACAAACACCCCCCTGAGGTATGGTCAAATTACAAAAACCCCCCTCTTGTTTGGATATTTACATCTGCCCCCCTCAACTATGATTTTTTCTTACATCTCCACCCTTATGGTGCCAAATTCAACATAATCATCTAGATTCCGTGAAATGTGCTCTAGTTTGTACTCGTTTTGTGTAAAAATACAGTTTCCGATGCACCACAAACTGATATATACAAGCTAAAAATCACATATTATGATCATCTTGCTTCATAATGTAGAGTTTGAATAGGATAAAACAGGTACAAAAGTGATAATATTCCATATAATCTCGAAGATTCCACTAAATTTGAGGAGCTGAGGGGGTGGTTGTAATTATTCAAACAAGAGGGGTGTTTTTGTAATTTGACCATACCTCAGGGGGGTATTTGTAATTTACCCATATTATTATTATTATTATTATTATTATTATTATTATTATTATTATTATTATTATTATTATTATTATTATTATTATTATTATTATAAAAAAAAAAAACATGAACAAAATCAAATAAAAAAACAAAACATCAACAAGTCCAAATCAAAACAAAAAACATCAACAAGTCCAAATCAAAACAAAAAACATCAACAAGTCCAAATCAAAACAAAAAATATCAACAACTCCAAATAAAAACAAAAAACATCAACAAATCCAAATAAAAACACAAAACATCAACAAGTCCAAATCAAAACGAAAAACATCAACAAGTCCAAATCAAAACAAAAAACATCAACAAGTCCAAATCAAAACAAAAAATATCAACAACTCCAAATAAAAACAAAAAACATCAACAAGTCCAAATAAAAACACAAAACATCAACAAGTCCAAACCAAAACGAAAAACATCAACAAGTCCAAATCAAAACAAAAAACATCAACAAGTCCAAATCAAAACAAAAAACATCAACAAGTCCAACAAAAAAAAAAAAAAAAAAAAAACATCAACAAGTCCAAATCAAAACAAAAAACATCAACAAGTCCAACAAAAAAAAAAAACATCAACAAGTCCAAATAAAAACAAAAAATATCAACAAGTCCAAATTACCCGAAAACATCAACACCAAACAAGTCCGAATAATAAAAACAAAAAACATCAACAAGTCAAAATTACCCGAAAACATCAACACCAAACAAGTCCGAATAATAATAAAAAAAAAAAAAAAAAAAAAAAAAAAAAAAACACCTACGTATCTCTCGTCCGACGTCAGCGCAGAGAATGTCGCTCCTGTGAGTATAGTGTCCTGCTCGTCAGAAGCATCAGGACGGTCCAACTGTAGATACTCAACGAATGGGGCGCACATGTCCTATATCGTCCTAAAGAAGTCATCGGGCATCTGTCGATATCCTGGAATAGTTGACAGAGGCAAGTTATCGTAGAAGTAGGGATGCAACACTCGAGTGATGTCGTATACAAACGGAACTGCAGATGGCTCCACTCTCTCAACCGGCTCGGTACTAGGATGTATACGGACGTGGGTGTGGTCGAGATACCACGACAAATACTCCGATGACGACTCCCAAGCCGGACGCGCCCAACGACCATAATAATCTCGACTAAGCATGCATGTGTGTGTGGGGGATACTCCACATCTGATCGCCATGCTCGTATAATTTTGTACGATGCTAATTTTCTCTCCCTCTTAGCGCGGACGAATAGGGTCTGCCGGTTAAATCTGCCGAAACCCGAACTGACGCAAAACTCTATCGGGCATGTAAGGCTCGACCGTATCCATCCATCGAATAGTCTCGTGATGAACCGTCTTTTCAACATCACGTGCCACATTCAAACCAAAAGGCGTCCAATTCACCTGTTGTATGTATTAATAATAGACATGTATTAATAAACATAGTAAATATAGAAATCTTATTTTATTTAAACTTGATACTTACATCTGACAGACGCATTAATTCAAGACGTCGACGATAATCAACAAGTATATCCTTGTCCTTAGGGATATGATGTATCACCTGCCACCCCTTAGACCAGGGCTCTCCATCCATATGTGCGTTAACCATCGGAGGCCGGAAACACGGAAAATTCTCATATATCCAACACTACAAAAATAATGATACGGCGTATTAAACATAACAGTTTGGTCACATTAATAAAAAAAATTGAGGGGTTACTAAAAATAAAAAAATACCTCTAACAGTGTCAGACAACCACCCATCTGCGCCGCCTCAGCTCGCGTAGCCATGCCCAATTGTCGGTACAAATTGGCCAATGTAGCCGAACCCCAGGAATACTCGGGGATCAGATCGATGTGCTATAAAAGTGGGAAAAAATATGTTTTCACCTTCGATCCACTCTTATCGACGAACAACAGCTTTCCGAGCAACTAAGCAATATATGCTCGTACCCGAAACTCGGAAGGAAATGTAGAATTGTCGCCATACATCATATCCAAATCATCTAACTAGGACCCGCCACCGTACCACTTCTCCATAAGTGGGGGCTGGACACCGAACGCTCTCGCACCTGCATAAATCGCCTCTGCATTATCCATCCAAATGTTAGGGCGATGTCCACTAACTCGCAAATGCATGATGTAATGCACATCGTGGAGAGTAATTGTCATCTCTCCGAACGGCATATGAAAAATTGTTGGTGTCTGGCTGCCACCTCTCAATAAAAGCCTCTATCAATGGGTTATTGTGCTGAGGGAGCGAACAATAACGCAAGTGATACAAGCCCGTACTCTCCAATAGTGAAACACAATGATCGTCGTCGGGGCCCTGCCAAGTAGACTTCGCGTGTGACCGCAACTTCAGCATATGTCGGCTCTGTTGAAGATATATTCATATTAAGAATAGCACAATCAAGTATAAACATTTTAAACAAAATTTATTAAAATTAATAAGTATTACCTTTCCCTCCAGATGTCGTAGGCAATATGTGCTCCAAAACTCGGAATCAAGTGAGGGTATTTTGGTCCACCGGGTGTCTCACCAGTCAACTTCCACGGTCGGGAAGGAAGCTTTTGAGCGGGGCGGGAAAAGAAAAAGCCCTACAAATCGATTTGTGGGGCTTTTTAACATGAAATTGGTTCCGTAATCAACCTACACAATGCATATTATACATAAAAGAGTCGGAATTACCTCAAAAAATCAAAGCCCAACCCTTCTTCAAGCTTGATTTCGAATTTTCGATTTTTTTTTTTTTTTGGCTATTTGTAGTTTTGAGGTTTTTGGGTTTTTCGTGGGACGTTTTGGGGTTTTAGAGAGATAAAGTGTTATTTTGTTATGAACCATAAATAGCAATTTTCAAACCGTAAAAAATATTTCACTTTTCTTTGTATTGTATGTGTTTATTAGGTAGATTGAGAATCCAAGGAAACATCGAGCCCCAAAATGAAATCAAGGCAACGAGGCGAAGAAGGTCGAGAGAAGTGCATATTTACCACTTTCAAATATTTATATTTGAACTAAATAAATTGTTGAATTATTTGTATCGACTACTTTTAAAGATATTTTTTGTGGTAACTTTTAAACTAAATCCACATTCTTCATTTAAAATATATATTTTTTTATATTTAAATATTTTAAATTTACATATTTATTAAAAGGGTTTAACCAAAATGAAACACATCAAAAAATTGATAAAATAACTAACTAGACACGTGCGTGGCACGTGCATCTCAAATAAAAAGGGCAACCTCGAGAATATTTATGTTTCCCTTATCGCATTCTCAATAAAAATTAGAGTTTTTTGCAATTACTACCCCTGTGAAAATTGCAACTGCATGTTTCTCCCTTGTCATAAAAAATTAGCAAATACCCCTTGTATTTAGTTTTAGATATCATACTTGACCCATTTTCCTTTTTCCTGTTGACTGGTTGTGAAAAGACAGAAATACCCTGGGAAGATTCCTTCAAAAAAATCTGGCGACCAAATTGAATTACTGAAAAATTGTAGAAACTTAATCAAATAATAAGTTAGGGACTGAATTGTAATTTTCAGGAAATACATAATATTTATAAAATCGTGGGGCTGAAAACACTATTTTGGAGCCAAATTAAAATTTAAAACTATTTAGGAACTGAAAAATAATTAGAAATGTAAATTACTATTATAATTATTAAAACATAAACAAAGAAAATTCTTATACAAATAAACATAATCAAATTGAATTTAAATATAAATAATCCAAAACTTTGGATCAAATTGTAATTTTTAAAATTTCTTTAACAAAGGAAAATAACACGTTTTTTAATGAAAAAAAAATGAGAAAAAAACATCGTCTTCCCCAAATTTCTTAATCTCCATTGAAATTGCCACCACTACCACCAAATTCCCACCACCACCGGCAATCACCTCGCTATGCCGCCGCCTCCCAACCAGCAGAGAGAAGAACATGTCTTCCCCTAATTTGTTCTTATTCCCCATTGAAATCGTCACCACCACCACCTCCGGCAGTCACCTCTTCACGCCGCCACCTCCGCCGATACCACCTCTTTCCCCTGCCGTGGACGATGGTGAGGAATGGTGGTGGACTGGTGGTTTTGTTCGAGAATATTTATTTTCTTTTTTAATTTACTAGTATCTTACCCGTGCGAAGCACGAGAATCAATTCTCATATCAAAGTGCATTAATGTAAAAACCAACAAATTAAAAAACATCGACAAACAAAAAAAAGTGTTTTCATTTTATCAGCAAAAAGTCTACATAAATAAAAAAGTGTTAATGTTATAAATATCATCCGCTTTGAAATCCCACAACCAACTTCAAGAACTTCAAGAGGAGCAAACGAATCAGTGAACCACTATTTCACATTAATCTAAATGTTGGTAAATTATGACATGAAACTACAATCAAATCTATCATTACAGGACAAATAACATGTTATTATTCATCAATTTCAAAATATAAGTTCAACACATTACTTACACAAAAATATAAATATATAAATAACAAATGAAGATGTATGCATAGACTAATCTTGCACAAAAAACAACATACTCGATTATTCATGGAAAATTATACTCATTGCAAATAAACATGAACATACAAAAACTGCACATGTTTAAGTAACAAAAGATTTGTGAAAATTCAATATTGATCTCATTGTCCTGTCACGTGTTTTAAAACAAAACTCATGTATCATCGGCTTATCTTTAGAGAATATTGCATGTAACATTAGTAAATATCGACATATTATAACTTGAAAAATATTTTTATACCACATCTACTCATAACTCTCGACATTGCAACGTATATTTGCCCATGTGACCTCTAATATTAACAGTAATACTAAACTAAAACCTAATACTTATTCTAAAACAAATACTAATACTAATACTGATATTGATACTAATATTAATACTAATATTAATATTAATACTAATACTTATACTAATACTAATACAAATACTAATACTAATACTAATACGCATACTCATACTCATACTCATACTTATACTCATATTGATGCTGATACAGTGATACTGATATTGATATTAATACTGATACTAATACAATAATACTGATACTAATACTAATATTAATATTAATACTGATACTAATACTTATACTAATATTAATACTGATATTAATACTAATACTAATACTAATACTAATACTAATACTAATACTTGATACTAATACTCATACTAATACTAATACTAATAGTAATACTAAATTTGTATAATGCGTGCAAGTTAAACTCTTACTCATATTAATAATCATACTCTTATACTCACGTTCATCGTCATACTCATACTCGTACTAATACTCATATTCACACTCATACTCATATTCATATTAATACTGATATTATAATTCATACTAATATTTATACGCATACTCATATTGATACTAATATGATACTAATACTTATACTCATAGTCATAACGATATTGATACTCATATTGATATTGATACTAATATCTATGTTAATACTTATACTCATACGCATACTAATATTGATACTCATATTGATATTGGTACTCATATTTATACCCATATTGATACTCATACTTATACAGATACATATTATACTAATACTGATACTCATACTCATACTGATATTGATACTTGATATTGATACTGATATTAATATTGATTAAACTGATATTGATGCTTATATTGTTACTCATACCTATACTGATACTAATATTGATATTGACTAATACCGATATTAATATTAATATATATACTCATACTTATACTAATACTCATACTCGTGCTCATGCTCATGGTCATGCTCATATTTATACTCGTACGCATACTCATACTCATATTCATATACATACTCCAACTCATACTCATAATCATACTTACACTCATTCACGTACCTATACCCATACTCATACCTATAGTAATACTCATACTCATTACTACGTATACTAATATTGATACTAATATGGATATTTATATTAATAATAATACTTATACTCGTATCGATACTCACACAGATACTCATTTTCATACTCATATTGATATTGATAATGATAATAATAATAATAATAAAGATACGAATATTGATACTACTATTGATACTCAACTAATGACATTGCTAATAATGATGTTAATGCTACTAATAATACTCATATTAATTATAATACTCATATCCATACTCACACTCATACTCATAATCATACTCATACTCATATCGGTGTTATATTGTAACACCATTAATGTGATTTATTCAAATTAAAAATACAATTTTTTTTTAATTTATATAATATTTATGCAAAAAAGTATTTATGTACTAACTAATAGGTTGGTAAAATAATTTTCTTAAATCATAAATTGATATGCAAATTAATTTTATCAAAAACAAATATTAAAACAATGCAGGAATTATTAACAAAATTAAACGTCATAGTAAAACTACGAATAAATAAAAATAGGTAAAATAATAAAATAATAGAAATGATTCATATAAATAATTTATTCATGTAAAAAATTAGTAAAAATATTATCAAAATCGTTTGACAATATAATCCTATTACGGTTAAAATTTATAATAGATTAAAAAAAATTAAAATAATAATGCCTTTTATTAATAATTTTACTTACGAAATACTAAATGGAATAATATAAATAATGTTCTTATATATTACTTAATATTAAACAGTTACCAGAAATTTTAAAAAAATAAAAAATGCATATTTGGTGGAAGTATAATATTTATAATAAAAAGAATGTGTAATATAATAGGCATTAAATATATGGAACTGATAATTAAAAATTGGATTTTATGGATGGAATCTTGTAATATTCAAATGCATTAATTAAAAATAATGGATCAATTATAAGAATATAAATAAAACGACATTGAATAAAATAAAAAATAAAACAAAAATTGCGAGAAAAAGTAGAGTAGTGCTCGGTTTATTTTTCAGTACAGTTAATTTCACAAATAAAAAACATATTTTCTTAATATAATTCTTTGATATGTAAAATCAGAGTAAAATAATTCTATAGCATTCCTTTTCTTTTTAGGAAATTTTTCCATGTCATTCTTAGATGGCGTTTTTTTTAATTCATATTATAAATAATAAATATAGATAACACATTCTAACAAACAAATTCATAAACTAATTAGGTAACTGAAAAGAATTAATAAACGGTTGACCATACTCAAAATCCTAATACATTATATAAATATTCAAATAATTATAAAATATTTGAAAGAGTATGATAAAAAAAAATTAATGAGCAGTAAATAATTATAACATTATTTAAAGGAATATGTAAAAAAAATTAGTTGAACAATAAATAATTATAAAAATATTTAAAAGAATATGATAAAAAATAGTTAATGAAAAGTGTAGAATTATTAGTAATTCTAACTTAGTTCACTATTTTCCAAAACTTTTCCATCAACAAAAAGAATTTATTGTATTTTACCATTCATACAATACTAAAAATATTTCAAAACATTTCACCATACAAACAATACTATAAACTCATTTAAGTATATAAATAATTAGTACATATACGTAAATAGTATTATATTTAAATGAGGTTATTGCAATAAAAATATTGGACCAAGTGTATGCGTCACTATGTGGGTTATTTCTAAATTAACACAAAAATAAAAATCATTTTCACGTAAATCATTTCATTTCATGTAAATCATTGTGTGGGTTATTTCATGTAAATCATTTTTCATTTAAAAAATGGAAAAAAATAAATAAAAATTAATTCAAACACATTATTTAAATTTTATAAAAATTGAATGGATTCATTAAATCATTAAAATGAAATAACAATGAATGGTAAATCGAATTCTATTTAGAAAACAATGCAGAAATGAAAGCAAAACCATAAAATAAAATTGGAAATTATTGAATAAAATTTATATAAAAATAAATAACATAAACCTGGAAATTGTTTTAAAAATGAAAGCAAAACCATAAAATAAAACAATGAATCTACAATTTTTACATGTATTGGTATTTGCGACTTTACAATTTGTATAGGGGATTTAAGAAATGTAAACAAATAAATACATGTAAATTTCCTGTACAAATTACATGTTGCAAATTCCAATACATGCAAATAATAAAATAACAATTCGAAATTCGATATAATCAAATAATACCATACAAACAAATGAAAAAAAAATATTTAGTTTACCAAAAAAAAAACAGATGAGGAAAACGACTAAACACTATTATACTCTCTTGTTGCCGTAAAGTTGGATGGTGGTGACACTTGAGGTGTGGTATGAGAATTTTATACTTGTGTTTGCATCATAAAAAAATAAATAATATTTAAACTTGGTATAAAATAATCAACATTGAATATACATTGCAAAGATTTTGTGAATCGTAAATTGAAATTTTAAAATGAAGTACAAAATAACCAATCAAGTTATTATTAAGGCGGATTTGACGGATTTGGTAAAATAATAATTTGGTGGAATGACAAATCATTTGCTTAAATAAGATAAATTAATAAAGAAGAGAAAATGTAATATATATATATATATATATATATATATATATATATATATAAGGAAAGCAATGGGAGAATAAGGAATACATTGTAATTAAAAGACAAAAGAAAGTATGGAGACCAAAATTAAAGGAAAGCCGTGTCTCTCTCTCTCTCTCTCTCTCTCTCTCTCTCTCTATATATATATATATATATATATATATATATATATATATATATATATATATATATATATATATATATATATAGGAAATGAGGGATACACCCCTAGTTTTTAAAATATATATGGATAGGTCCTATAGATTTTTCTTTCCTAGTCAAAAACCCAAATTTTACTTTTAATTTGATAGACCCCCCTAAACAAATTAAAATACCAATTTTACCCTTTTAGTTCAATTAAATAAATACCCTATCTTCATCTCACGTGACCCACCAAATGATACATCTCTCCCCCTCTCTTTCTCTCTCTCTATGTCCTCCTCTCTCGCCAGATCTATCCGCTCCCCCACCGTCTTCCGCCGCTGCTCCCCACTGCCTTGCGTCGTCGGCTGCTGACCCCCCCCATCACCTTCCGCCGCTGGTCTCCATCGCCTTCCGCCACCAGCTGCTTCCCCCATCGCCTTCCGCCTCCAGCTGCTGCCCCCCACTGCCACCCGCTGTTGCTCCCCCACCATCTTGCACCGCACCTTTTCACCGTACTCAGCCCTACCTTTTTCTCCTCATTTATATATATATATATATATATATATATATATATATATATATATATATATATATATATATATATATATATATATATACACACACATTTTTATATATCTATTTGTTCTGTTCTTGGAATTCAATTGTTTTGTTTTAGGCTTTAATTAATGTGGTTTATATCTATGTGTTTAGAGATTGTTGATTTAAATAGTAGAAATTTGCTATTTTTTTATGAAACCAACTGAATTCGAAAATTTTAATTTGGGTCAGATCTAATGGTGAATTTCAGATCTGGAATTGGTGGTGTTCGATTTGTATATATTTACTGTATTTATTTAAAAAAATCAGATCTACTATTTTTTGAAGATCTGTGCACAATTAATATTATATATTTTTCTTTGGATTAATTTGATTTTTTTATTATAAATCATATGTAATTTATTTTTTGTATTTATTTGAAGATGATTCGAAATGCCTAAAGTGTGAGAGCTTTGTTTGTCTGTAATGAAAATTTAACCAGTAGTGGTTACTTACATGGGTGATTTGAGTCAGATGAATATACAGTTATATTTAGTCATATATAGTGAGACACATGTAGTCATATGTAGTCATAACTACATGTAACTATACATGACTATATATAGGACTTGTAGTATAATATAGGCATTTGTAGTCGATTTTAGTTCAGTAAATTTATCAACAAAAAAAATCATGTTTTTTTGTAGTTTTCATGTAATTTGATTTTTTTATTATAAATTATATATATGTAATTTTTTTTTTGTAATTATTTGAAAATGATTTGAAATACCTAATGTGTGAGAGCTTTGTTTGTCGGTAATAGGAATTTAACCAGTAGTGGTTACTTACATGGGTGATTTGAGTCAGGTGAATATACAGTTATATTTAGTCATATACAGTCACATATAGTCAGTCACATGTAGTCATGTATAGTGATGACTACATGTAACTATACATGACTATATATAGGACTAGTAGTATACTATAGTCATTTGTAGTCGATTTTAGTTCAGTAAATTTATCAACAAAAAAAATCATGTTTTTTGTATTTTTCATGTAACCTAACTCACATGTTCCATTTTGCTATTTAACTCGTATTTCTTTGTCGCAGGTTTTGCTTTTATTATAATTTTATGACATGCAGAGAATAAAATTCGATGAAGTGCCTTTGTGAAGTTGGATTCATGCTACAGTACTCCAGACTTATGCCACTTATATAACTATAGATAATTGTATATAACTATAGTCACGTGTAGTAACATATATTTATATGTATGTTATGTGTTTTTTAATGTATAGTAATGTGTGTTCATGTTTTAAAGATTATATGCAGGTGATTGTGTTTTTTTCATTTTTTTTTACGTTAGTTGATTTATAATATCAAGATTAAATTGTGAATTTTGTTGTTGGTGTAGATTAATTTTGGGGTAACAAGACAGTACATAATTACATATAACTATACATGATTGTGGTATACTGTAGTCATATATAGTCAATTCAGTACGGTAAATTATCCAAAAAAATTAAAAAAATTAAAAAATTAAAAATTAAAAATTAAAAATTAAAAAATTAAAAAAAAGTACAAGAATTAAAAAAATTAAAAATTAAAAAAATTAAAAAAATTACAAAAATTAAAAAAATTAAATAATTAAAAAAATTGAAAAAATTAAAAAAATTAAAAAACTTAAAAAAATTAAAAATAAAAAAAATTAAAAAAAATAAAAAAAATACAAAATACGATATATATAAAAAATAATAATAAAATAAGAATTTATATTTTTATTAAAATAATCTATAAAAATGATAAATGCAGGCCTAAAATGCTAAATGCAGTTCAACATTATGCCGAATGTAGGGGCAAAAGTGTTGAATGCAGTTGGGTGGAAATTGAATATAAGGGCCCAATGGTACTTTTACCTCTCCAGGGGGTTATATCAAAGAAATAATTTTAGGGGTGCACCTAGCCCTATATAAGTTCCATATGAGGGGTGTATATCAAATGAGCCCATATATATATATATATATATATATATATATATATATATATATATATATATATATATATATATATATATATATATATATATATATATATATATATATATATATTAAAAAGCAATGATAGAATAAGGAATACATTGTAACTAGGGGCTTACTAGTCATAGTGCGGTTTTTTCCAACTACAGTGCGAAATAATTCATTTGTCAAAAAATACTTTAACTTTTTACAAAATTCTCACAACCTCCAAATATTTTGACTTTTGTAGATCGTGATTTGTTTTCGTAGAAATCAGTTAAAACCCAACGATTATCAAGATGGCCAACATCGATCCCGTAAATGAGGTAAAAAAATTACGTTTTAGTGTGATTTTTTTCGATTTTCAGTCGTTTCGTGTAGAATATCAGGAAATTATTGAAGTCGTTTCGTAGTGGTTTGCACGAAATTAACACCTTATTCATGTTTTTCAGTCATTTCGTGTACAATACTACGAAATTGTACCTCTTATTTCGTGTAAAGTCACACGAAACAGCAGTAAACTATTTTGTTACTCATTTCGTGCAGTACTACACAAAATGTATGCATTAATTTCGTGTACTTTTACACGAAATACCTAGTATTTTTTTTATTTTTTTTTGTGTGCAAGTATCTAACCTCGGTTTGTATTTTGATCCCTCGGTTTTGGGTGCAAGTATTCATTTTGTTTTGTATTTTTTTTACGCAGCCATATGACGACAATTTGTATTTTGATCCATCGGTTTTGGATCAAAATGAATATGAAGATTTCTCTCACTTCTTCCAAGTTGATATTGTGTTCGGTAGTAGGGAAGAATTAATCAACTGGGCGAAAGCAACTGCAGTTAGTCATTGTCACAGTTTGATTTGTCAGTCTAAAAGGGAGAATGCCCAGTACCTGACGTGTGACAAATACGGACATGGCCGACAAACGAATATTGATGTGGAAGATCCTAGAAATACAGGAACAAAAAAATGTGGTTGTCCGTTCAAATTGATTGGCAAAAAGTCAAGGTTTGATGAATTATGGCGGTTGACTGTCAGCGATGGCAGGCATAGTCATCGTCCGGCTTTGTTTCCTCACGGACAAGGTACGACTAGTCGTATAACTCCACAACATAAAGCAAGAATTAAAGAATTGCGAAATTCTCACGTGAAGCCAATGCTAATCATGGATAGATTGAGGAAAGATGATCCGATGATACAAACCTCTATGAAGCATGTTTACAATCAGTTGGTCAAGATTAAATCTGAGGAAGTGGAGGGCATGACTGTTATTCAGTTTATGATGCATAACTTTCAACAAGGCGAGTATCGATATTGGCATCGCGTCGATAGTGAAACGAGCAACACGATTACATATATTATGTTTGCATGTCCCGAATCTATTAAGTTATTACGGCTATTCCCGTATGTTATATTGATGGACTGCACATACAAAACCAATAAGTAAGTAAAAATTACGATTGTTTAAATTATGATTATTGTGTTTTAATGTCTTGTATTGTTTAAAAATGTAAAAACAACATTGTTGTAGGTATGGAATGCCTCTTTTGGAAATAATTGGGATAACTCCAGTTGGGAGGAATTTTACAATTGCTGTTGCATTTATGTCGCATGAAGATGCACACACCTACGAGTGGACTTTGAATTGTTTGAAAGAGTTGCTAGATGGTGTCGATCCTGATGCGATCTTGACAGACAGAGAGTTGGGTCTTTTGAAAGCACTGCCAAATGTCTTCTCATTTTCGTATCATATGTTGTGTATATTTCATATAAACAGAAATGTTGAGGCAAATGCGACGAAATTTATGGGAGGCAACAAAGACCAAGGTCTAATATTCCGACGTGTGCTGTGGGCTAAGCTGGTGAAATCAGAAACCGAAGAAGAGTATCATTACAATTACAATGAAATTGTTGGACGGTATGCAGGGTATCCTAGGCTGATACAGTATTTGAATGATACGTGGTTGATATACAAGCAGAAGTTTGTTCGAGCCTATACTCGCAATGTGTATCATTTTGGCAACACGAGCACCAACAGGTATTACATGTTTTAGTTATTTAAATGATAAAGTATATTATATAAAAATAATATTTATTTTGTAATTTGATTGTCGTTGTATGCTTTGATTGTTGTTGTAATTGGATAGGGTGGAGAGTGCTCATTCTTCAGTGAAGGGTTGGTTAATTGCTTCGACCGGAGGTCTGGATAACGTGCAAGGCAAACTTCGGGACCAAGTTTATATCCAAATTAGTCAGCTGAAGTGCGATTTTTCATTATCATCCAAGATAAGGAAGCATACTGCAGCATGGCCGTGTTTTCAGGGTTTGATTTGTTATGTTACGCATCTGGCATTAGAGAAATTGGATGAAGAGATGGAGTCCCCGGCGATGCAAGATCTGAGTATTTGCACACACTATCTTTGAAATACTCATGGGCTCCCATGCGCGTGCAAAATTGTGCAGAAAATGGAAGATAATGACACGTTCGTCATTTCAGACTTGCATCCATTATGGAGTACCATGGCAGTTGAGCCTTCGGAGCTACCTGAGTATCAAGTAAACCGCAAGAAGATTGTGGATAGACAGATTGATCACCTGAATTGCAATTTGAAGAAGATGAATTACACGAGTAAGATAAATTTCTTGGCCTCATTGTGTGGCATCGTTTATCCGTCTACGTCGCATCTGTCCGAGCCATCATTTGTTAAGACCAAAGGACGACCAAAGAATAACTCGACAAAGAGATACCCTTCTGGATGGCAGTATCATATTGATGAGGAGACAATTAAGTCGTCTTGTGGTTCCAAGGGTCGCCAAACCTCATGTGGTGCAAAGATTCCTCAAGCAAAGGTTGAGAGAAGCACTGATGGAACGCCTCAATCGAAGATGAAAGGTCGTGGTTCTCGTATTCCCACACAAGAATTTGCTGCCCCTACAATACCTGCACATGAAGGAATCGACTTTTATTCTTTCGTGCCCAGATTTATGGTCCGTCTTATTCAGGATTATGTTAACGTGATGGCGGATGGCAACTGTGGGTACCGGTGCGTTGCTCAAGCCCTGTACGGGGATCAAGAAAGATGGCCGCAAGTGAGAGGGGAGTTGCTTATTGAGTTATACGAGCATGCTAATGTGTACACGGCGATGTTTGGCAGTACCGAATACGTTGAGGTCATACGCAAGTGTGACTGGACCTCAGGGCTTTGTCCACAAGCTTATTGGATGGACATGAATGAAATGGGATTGGCCATTGCTACCAGATACAGTGCATTAGTGGTACTTTTGACTCAAGTAGGGAGTATGACTTACCTTCCTATGTTTGGCAGTGGTCACTTATCATGTATGATTGTTGTGACATTGCACAACAATCATTTCATGTTTGTTATTTGGTCGCGAATAGTCATCTACCACCAATCCATCCGGCATGGGTACACCATAGAGCTAAAAACTTGAGGCACTTACTCAAAATGTACAAACCCCGACTACTCTTGTACGAACAATTAAAGTCTAGTCGGTAGTTCAATTTGTAGTTGTATTTGAATTCTAGTTCAATTTGGATTTGTATTTGAATTTTAGATCAATTTGTAGTTGTATCTGAAATCTAGTTGAATTTGTATTTGTATTTAAAATTTAGATCAATTTGTAGTTCGATTTTAACTCTAGTTCAATTTGTAGTTGTCTTTGAATTCTAGTTCAATTTGTATTTGTATTTGAATTTTTAGGTCAATTTTGTATTTGAAATTTAGATCAATTTGTAGTTGTATTTGAATTCTAGTTCAATTTGTATTTGTATTTGAATGTTTAGGTCAATTTGTGTATCTGAAATAAATTGGTTAATTAGAAAATAAATCAATTAGTGATTCCGTACTGAATTTCACGAAACATTACATTATATTTCGTGGAAAAATCTACGAAATATGATCTTCCATTTCGTGGCCAACACCACGAAATATGATGTCAAATTTCGTGTATTATTACACGAAATACACGATTTTTTTCAATCTAACAGTTTCGTCCTTCGTGTTCTATAACAATAAACACTTATATTTCGTGTAAAAATACACGAAATTATTGAGTGGATTTCGTGTAATAATACACGAAATAGCGGGGGAATTTGGTTTTTTTTTTTAGGAAAGTTACAAATGAAATAAATCGCACTGCAAGGCGGTAAAAATTGCACTATGAATAGCATTTCAGTTGTAACTAAAAGACAATATGAGACCAAAACGAAAGAAAATCCACGGCTTTCCTTTAAAATGAAACTATTAGCCTTCAAAACAATGGAAATAAACATATAAATATGATCCAAATTTATTGAAATAAAAACATGAAATAAAAACATAAAAAAATAACATAAAATTAGAATTTTTATCAAAAATGAAAAATGCAAAATTGGTGGAAGTATAATCTTTAGTCTTTATATACTATTGGATTAAAAAAAAAATCAAATCATTACCTAAAAACATGATATTTCGAATTAATTTTGTGAAATTCTACGAATATAATATATTTCAAGGAATTAATACAAAAAAAAGTTACATAGAAATACAAAAATATAAACATAATATAAAAAAAATTCAAAAATATATACATAACATAAAGAATTGAATATTCATACATTAAAAATTGAGTTTTGAATTTTCTAAAATATATAGGCGGAAAATATATTTCCAAAATTTTAAAATATTAAAAAGATAATATATTTCGAATTTATAGGATATTAAATGCATGAAATGTTTTTTGATATTTTAATATTTAAAAAAATGTTTTTTTCTGAAAATTATTTGAATATTCGTAAAAAAATTGAGTTTCATGATTTTTTTCAATAAATATATTTTGAAATACTGAAAATATAAATAAGATTTTTTTTTTCGAATTTATAAAATATTAACTTTGGAAATAATATATATATATATATATATATATATATATATATATATATATATATATATGTGGTAATTGTTTAAATGCGTGTATAAATGTTAAATAGAAAATAACTTAAATACATACCAAAATAAAATTGACAACTCATCAATTGAAGAATCCACCTCATCAATTGAAATCCAACTAAGAGGGTGTTTGGCTAAGCTTATTTTAAATAGCTGATAAGCTCTTATGTCTGATAAGATGTTTTAAGAGCTGATAAGCTGTTACATCTTATTTTTAGGATTAATTTTTAGAGTGTTTGGATAATAGGCTTATTTCCTATTTTTACTCATTAAAAGATCTTAAATAAAAAGGTGGGGTCGAGGTACTTATTTAAAAATATCTTATTTGCTCTCCAACAGCTTATTTTAAAAAAAAATTAAGATATTTTTCTAAAAATTTACCAAACACTTTGGAAGAGCTTATAAGCTCTAAAACATCTTATAAGCTCATTTTAACATCTTATAAGCTTAGCCAAAATAAAATTGACAACTCATCAATTGAACTCCAACTAAGTAATTTTTATAAATGATATCATCATTTGCCACGTGTCAATCATTGACGGCATAAATCATCTTTTTATATATTGTGGTCATTAGCAATAAACCCCTCATATAGATAATAAATGGTGATATGTCCACCCCTTAAATCTTTCTTTGTGATAAACCCCTAGAATTTGTATTTCCAATTCTACCCTTATGTCAATTAGCATAATTAGTCTCAATTATTCATTTTTTCTCTATTTCCATAACAATAATCTAATTCCTAAAAATCTGCTTCCAAATTCCTACAAATTTGCTACCAAATCAAAAAAAAAACTGATTTTTTTTATTTTTTATTATTTTCGGATTTTTTAGCCATTTTTTTATTTATTTATTTTTTAATATTTTTTCTAATAAAAAATATTTTTATTTATTTATTTAATTTTTTAAACAAAAAATTGAAATTTTTTTTTCGCGGATTTATAACTCCGAATATGACTATAGTTGAATATGGCTATTATGTGACTACGCTGTTTATAACAGTGTAATTAACATATTGTAGAAGCATTATTATTAAGATAACAGTAAGAATATGACTATTATGCGAATGTGATTGTGCTTTGTAAAACATTATAATTAACAGACAGTAGAAGCATGATTCTTAACAAAAACAGCGAGAATATGACTATTATGTGACTACAGTTTGTATAACAGTGACTGAACATGAAAGTGAGAATATGACTATTATGTGACTAGGTTCTGCGTAATGTGACTACAAGTAATCACCACTTGAAAAAACTTGCAATATTAATAGCAAAATACATTGCAAAAAGAAAAAAAAAATGACTAAAAAAAGCAAAAAATAACTAATGGGATCTTTCAACAATGGCCATCTAACATGTTTTTTTTTTTGCGGTATTCAACTCGGTTGCACCGACTGCACTTAATCTTCCGTTTGATCTTGTGTGTTAAATATGACTACATTGTTGAATGTTGAACATATGCAGCACTACAAAAAAAAATGACAAATATAACTAAGTTGTTAAACATGACTACTCTGTCAAATATGACTACTCTGTAAAATACACTGCGCTACAACCGACTAATCTCGTAATTCAATGGGTTTTCCAGATCTAAACATTCAGAATATGCAAAATAACACAAAATTAAAATTGATAAAATCCATAATAATTGAAAATCAATGTATGCATTCATAGCAAACAAATAATAGAACTGAAATTCAGATCCATAACATATTCTATTGCTAGTTAGACAATTAATTCGAGAAAAATAAAAAAAAAATGTACCAATTAATATAGTATATATTGGTATTCAGCGTCGAGAGAAGGGAAATCTCCATGTAGAAATCCGACGGAGACGGCGACAAGGTGGGGGAGGCGCCGCCGCCAATTGTATCAGGCGTTGATGTTGTGGTGTTCGACGAGGGGGGAGACGATCTCCAACATCGGCGGAGGAGGGCCTCCTGCAACGGGTTTCGGCCGGCGGCGTTTGAAGGATATTGTTGACTCCGGCGGCGGCGGTTTACAGATCTGAAGAATAAGGAAAAAGAAAAAAGAAAAAAAGAAAAAAAAAAAAAAGAACTGTGAACAGAGAGAAAGATTGAGAGAATGAAAGAGAGAGAGAGCGAGAACAGAGAGAAAAAGCGAGAGAATGAAAGAGAGAGAAATAAAATTGTATTAGGTTAAAAACCTAACACATAGGGGAATTTTAGTCTTATCATGAGTGGTAAGGGGGGTCTCACTAATTTAGATTGGGATATGGGTTATGGGAAAAGTCTTTAAAGTCAATTGGGTTTAGTTCAAAATATTTTCCAAATAAGGGGTGTATTGCATATTTACCGAAATATTATATATAGATTACTTATTAAAAAAAGGAAAAAAGAAAAAAGAAAAAAAAAAGAAGTTAGAGGGCAATTTTGTCATTTCCTACAACAAAAGGAAGAAAAGTCGCAGAAATCGCGCGTGAGACACACGATTTGCGACGAGGGGGTTTTCGCCTTTGACTAATAAATACAGGGGGTTATTTGCTAATTTTTTTATGACAAGAGGAAAATGACGCGCGATTTGCGACGAGGGGGTTTTCGCCTTTGACTAATAAATACAGGGGGTTATTTGCTAATTTTTTATGACAAGGGAAAAATGCACAGTTGAAATTTTCACAGGGATAATAAATGCAATAAGCTCATAAAAATTATCTTGGGTCCAACACTATCTATAAGTTGCCTCTTGACACAGAGACATGTTGAGTTAAAAGTTAAAACCAAGTATAAATAATCTATAAATCAACTTAAAAAGGGGAGAATAAAAGACTTAAAAATAGTATTTTTTTTTTCATGGACACAAGTAAAAGGATATATGGTTTAATTTCAGATATAAAAGGAAGTTTTGAAGTGGTGAATTTTATTGAGACATTGTTGAGCCCTCTCCAAGACATCTTCTGTATTGCACCTCCTCCTCTTTATGATGCTTTCATCTCTATCAACTTTCTTTCTTTTCTTTCTGCTCGATGACTCTGTTTATATAAATTATGCTAAAACAAATTAGAATAAAACAAATAAAACAATATATATATATATATATATATATATATTAATTGGGTGAATATTATTATTAAAGCAGTATACAAACCTTGGGTGTCAGGTGTAAATAAAGAGATTGAAGAAGTGCAGGGGGCTTTGATGAACACAAAGTTGTGATATTGAGATTCTAAATCTGAAATAAAAGATTTGAGCTCCGTTTTTAGAGAATGAAACTTGTTTGGGTGCTGGAATTCCAATTTCTCCAATTCTTCCTTTGCTTCTTCTATCAAACTCATATTCCTCGATGCCACTTGCGCCATTTCTGAATCCCCTCTCCCTCTCTCTCTCTCTCTCTCTCTCTCTCTCTCTCTCTCTCTCTGAACACGAAGAGAGAGAGGGTTTATATATATATTTATAAAACTGTGATATAAGTAATATATATCATTAATATCAATAAAAGACAAAAGGACAGTTGAAAAGTTCTTAAGGGCATCTGTAGTGGATCCCCAATAAAACACTCCCCAAATAGTGGGGTCCACGTGCCACCTACACAATTTACTATCTCCCTAAAAGTAGGACCCACATTTAACACTCCCTAAAAAAAAGGTTCTCTAGTGGTACATTTAAAACTCCCTAAAAATTTGTCCAAATATCTTAAATAATAATAAAATATTAAGGGAGTAAATATAATAATGTAATTAAATTTAATTCTTTGTATTTAATTAAATTAATTTCGTATTAGATTACATTAATTAAATATTAGTCACCATTTTTATTACGTTGTAATATGTATTATTTTATTTTGTTTGTATCCATATTTATATTGATAAAATAATACAAAACATTCAACAAACATAAATGAAATAAAATTAACAAAAATACATAATAGATTGCAGTAAATTGAACAAGCTTGTTAGAACATTCCTCCAACTCTAGACATAAATAGATTAAAGAAAAAGACATTATAAAATTAGTTTTTATTTTTTCTAATACGGCTTAAGATCTCTATTTGTTGTTCAATAATCCAAGCTTTACCTTCCTCTGTAGGTGCCGATTGAGGATCCATCAACATTATTTCTTGCTCGCGTTGTTTTTGTTGATGTTCTTGTTTAGCTGCAATTTCCATTCTCTTTGTTTCTATTTTAGCTTGTAATTTCTGTTGTTCGATTGCATTTCTCCTAATGCCCTCCTCTTCAAAGCGACTTGATTGTTCTTTTCTCATATTAGAAAACTCCTCTACAAATAAATCGATGGAATCGAGATTTTTCTTTCTTCTAGCATTTTTTGCAGTTTTGCGACCATGATGACGTGGTAGTCCATGTGCGCCATCATTAGATACCCCGTCATCAATTTCATGGCCGGTTGAAGTTGGAGTCGTAGCTGGGGCTGATTGATCAGATGATGGAGGTTGTGTATTTGATGAATCTTCAATTTCATCATCATCCAAATCAATTTCAACCCTTTTTTTTTGGGAAGTTTTTTTCTGTTTTCCCTTCTGCTCAATGGTATAATTATACCATTTGGAAGTGTCTTTCAAAATCATCCAACAAGAGTCATATTTGAATTGATGCTCTTCTTTGTCATTGTATAGTTGTTTTGATGCAATCATCTATAACAAAAATCATAATATATTAATGGTTGAACGAAAATTATATATAAATACATATATGAATTTTATTTACTTACATTATCTTCTGCATTGTTTCCACTACGTTGAGCTCTCTCAATCGTACGAACATACCCAGAAAATTTGCTTACACAATGTTGAATGATTTTCCATCGGTGCGCTAGCCCTGACGCATTTCTACCTGGATCATATTCTAAAATAGATATAAATTCAACTCTAATTCTCTCCCACAACCTACCTCTTTGTTGGTCAGTACTAACTATTGCATCTTCTGAAACACGTAACCAGGCCTTGCACAATGCTTCATCTTCTTCCATATTCCAGTTTTTATTTCGCCCCAGAGCCTTGGTCTTTTTACCTGATTTGCTTGTACTTTGTGATTGCTCTTGATTTGGTATTTGAGATGGCCCCGCATAGACGAAAGGATTATAGGAAAATTGTGAAAATGGTTGTGATTGTGTATTGAAATTGTAAGGATTGTATGAAAATTGTTGAGGAAATGTTTGAGACTCGTTTTGTGGTGGTGGTTGAGAGCTATACTCAGGATTGATTCCATAATTGAAGGGAAAACGTGGATTCATAGTAAATTGAAAGACTTTATTGTTATAAGTAAACAGGAGGAATGAATGATAACATCATGTACAACTAGTATTTATAAAATTTTGTAGATAGATTTTAACATGCCAGTAGATATTGTAGATAGATATTTTGTGGACATGTTTTGTTGATAGATTTTTAGTGGATAAATATATGGATAGATTTTAAGTGGATAGATTTTGTGGATAGATTTCTCGATTTTCTCAATTTTAGTGTTGTAGATATGTCAGAAGACCTCAATTATTTTTTCTCAACTTTACAGACTGTCTATAACTGCATTATTTTCTCGATTATCTCAATTTCAGAGATTTTGTCAATTATTTTTTACTTTTTTTTCCAACTCTAATTATCTCATTGGTTTCTGAACCTCAATTATTTTCTCGAGTATCTCAACTTTAATTATTTTATCTTTTTAAATTCAATTATCTTATTGGTTTCTCAACTTCAATTATTATAATGATTTTCTTAACTTCAATTATTTTGATTTTCCAGCTTCTATAAATATTTTCTTCCGATAGAATTGTATATCTACAATAAATTTTATCCCATGATATGGCTTCTTCATCTGGATGGTTTCATTCAAATGAATTTTCTCACATTAAATCATCTAGTTTTTCATCTTCATCCTCATCTTCAGAAGAGGAAGAACTTCTTTCTCTTCGTATGGAGAAACAATCTCAAGAAATGATTAATTTTATCCCTGGGTTAATTTTAGCATCTGAGGAACAACCGCATCAGCGACAATATATATATCGTGATCGTGAAGAGAGTCATAACTTATTATGGAAAGATTATTTTGCTGAAAATTGTACTTTTCTATCATCTTATTTTCGCAGGCGTTTTAGGATGCGCAGGGAGTTGTTTCTTCATATTCAGAACGATATTGAAAAGCATAACAGATACTTCATCCGAAAGAGAGATGGACGTGGTCGTCTTGGCTTCTCATCTATTCAAAAGATAACTGCTGCACTTCGGATTCTTGCTTATGGAGCATCCGCTGATTACTGTGATGAATATTTGAAGATAGGGGAGGCCACTGCTAATGAAACTTTAAGAGAGTTTTGTTCATCGATAATCCAACTTTATGAAGAACAGTACTTGCGGTCACCAAATGCACATGATATCCATCGTCTCCTACAAGAAGGTGAATCCCGAGGTTTTCCAGGTATGCTTGGATCTTTAGATTGTATGCACTGGCAATGGAAAAATTGTCCAACTGCTTGGCACGGCACACACAGGGGTCACCACCACAAACCAACTTTAATTTTAGAAGCAGTTGCATCGCATGATACATGGATCTGGCATTCTTTTTTTGGCATGTCGGGTGGAAATAATGATATTAATGTCTTGGATCATTCTCCACTGTTTGATAATATCATACATGGTAGAATGCCTCCAGTTAATTATACGGTGAACAGTCGTTCATATACGATGGGTTATTACTTAACTGATGGTATTTACCCCAAATATGCAACTCTTATTCAAACCATTGCTCATCCCACCACTGCGAAAGAAAAATTATTTGCGGCAAAACAAGAATCAGTTAGAAAAGACGTGGAGCGTGCATTTGGTGCTCTACAAATTAAATGGGGTATAACGCAAGGACCCGTTCGATATTGGTCAAAAGAGGATATATGTAATATAATGAAAACATGCATTATACTCCATAATATGATTATAGAAGATGAACGTGGAACTGACCTCGAACCATGGGCACCACTTCCAGAAGAGAATTTCCGCCCCCTTCAATATGAACGAGATCCATCGATTTTGGCAGCCTATATCTCAGCACGTCTTAGTCGGATCCGCAATCGACGAACCAATGAAGATTTGAGATCTGATTTAATGAACCATTTGTGGAATATCTACGGAGAAGAAGATGTCTGAATATTTATTGTTTATGTGTATTTCTAATTATAGTTGTGATTTAATGTTCTTTTATTTTCACATTGTTCGTATTATATTTTATAATGTGATCGAATTTAATAAAATTAAATTTCATGAAAATTTATTTTGGAATTTCTTATAATAAAAGTTATGAATATGAGAGACATGTGTGGAACAATCAAATAAATTAAAATTAACGAATTTACAAAATTTAAATTTAATTATAAAATAAATATTTCTTGTATTACTATAATGAAATTGAATTATTAAAATTAAAATATAAGTTTTTTTTTTTACCATATTAATGAATTTAAATATAATATTTATTTTACTATTAATATTAAAATCAATGAAATTTAAATATGTAATTTCTAAAAATTATAAAATAATTAAAGAATTATTAGAATTAATTATTACTTATCATAATGGAAAAAAAGAAAAAGAAAAAATAAATAATTAAAGCAGATTTGGTTGGCACACATTCCAAAAATACATTAAAATAATCAAAAGGGCTCCACATACACTCCCCAACCATGGATTAACTGTGGGCACTTTAATTGGGAGTCCCTTGCCACATGGCACATTTAGGGAGGCTGGAGAAAAGCACTAGAGGAGTTAAAATCAACAATTACTCCCAATATTCTAAAATTCTGACAAAAATATTAAATTGGGAGTGGCACTACAGATGCCCTAACCTTGCACAGTTAAAAAGAAGTTTGACAGTCTTTAATGCATCAATAAATACATACTTCTGCACACTGCACCCATTCTCTCTCACACCTTGAGAGAGAGAGGTGTTTATATATATATATATATATATATATATATATATATATATATATATATATATATATATATATATATATATATATATATATATATATATATATATATATATATATATATATATATATATATATATATATATATATATATATATATATATATATATATATATATATATATATATATATATATATATGTCTGTGTATGTGTGCGCGCGTGTATGTGTGTGATGTTTATGATGCAAAAGGCAATATTGCAATTAGAACCAAATTTTTTTTATAATTAATTAACTATGCAAAGGTAGAGAGGAGAGTTGACAGTCTTAATTAGCTACCTACACCCAAGTTTATGTGACTAATTTCATACTAAAAAGTGGGTCATGTGTAAATATTCAAACACAACGAGGTTAATTGCTATTTACCCTTTATTTTTCTTATGAATGACAGTCTTAAATTTATTGGATGTATTAGTAGATACATACTATATGATACAAATAGCGGCCATTTTTTTTTCTACAATATGTGAGCCAACTTTTTTGAAAATTAGGACATTTTTTATTTTGCATCATTCAAAGTAACGCTTTTTAAAAAGCTGACACGTGTCAAGGTAATAGTGGCCCACTTTGTATTTTTTCAAATAAAATATTGATGTAAAAATTGAAAATATGTGGGGCCCACAAGGTAAAAGAGGAGATGGATGAGTGGGTAAGTTTTGGAGATGAGGACCAAATGGGGGGTTTGGGGTGTATACAATTATTTTTTTGATAAATAAATTTGGGGATGCAAATATAATCATTATTAAGAAAAAAAAAATTATACTCTTGTACTTTTTATTTTGCATTCACTTTATTTTGAATAAGAAACTAAAATTCTGAAGTTATTATAATTTTAATTTTGAAATTATTTTGACAATATCAACATTTTTTTAATTTAAAAACTTGATATATTTTAAATTTCCGAATAAATTTGGGGAATATAACTTTAGAATATCTATAAATTTTGAAAACTTGTATAATTTGTAAAAAAAAAGATATAATATACTTTTTCTAATATTTTTTAATCATACTATAATTTCAGAATTTTGAATATGGGTTTAAAGTTTAAAGAATATATTATTATTATTATTATTATTATAATTATTATTATTATTATTATTATTATTATTATTATTATTATTATTATTATTATTATTATTATTATTATTATTATTATTATTATTATTATTATTATTATTATTATTATTATTATTATTTTCAAAATTATAAAAGTTTTCACAATGTTTTGGAATTTTAGAATAATGGTGAAATTAAGGAATTTCGAATTAGGGTCTAAAATAAAAAATAATGTTTTGTAATTACTTATTAAAAAATTATTAAGTAAAAAAATACAAAACGAATATTTGATTTACTTAATTAAATTTTTTATTAGTTATTCAAACAAATTAAAAAATGCTACAAAAAGCCCCCACATATCACCTTATCCACCCCCCCACCCCATTCGGCCTTTACCCCCAAGCCCACCCATCCATCTCCTCTTTCACCGTGTCGGCCCCACACATTTTTTATTTTTCATCAATTTTTTATTTGAAGAAAATACAAAGTGACACACAATTACCTTGACATGTGGCAGCTTCTTAAAAAACGCCACTTTGAATGACACATTATTGTAGAAATAAAAGAAGATAAAAATATGTCCTAGTTTTCAAAAAAGTTGGCCCACATGTTGTATAAAAAAAAATGGCCCATACAAATAGGGGTGTGAACTAGGGATGGCAGCGGAGCGGGTACCCTAAAAAAATGTAATAACAGAACCATAACCATTTAATATTGCTCAAACCATAACCATACCAGACCCGTTTAAAAAATTAATGGAAATACCAGAACCATTACCACGAATATCTGGGTACCCACGGATACCCATTTACCATTTAAATTGTGGTGATAAAAAATAACATTTAAGTAACTCTCATAAAAAAGGAAAAAAAAAAGAAAAAGAAAAAAATATACAAATATATCCTCCCTAATTTATTTAATACTTTTATTTAAAATTTTGCCAAATTATTTTTATATTCATGTATATATATATATATATATATATATATATATATATATATATATATATATATATATATATATATATATATATATATATATATATGAGTTAAATGCAAAACCACCCCCTGTGTAATTCCTAAAGGCCAAAAAACCCCCTGGGAAAAAATAAGTCACCAAAACCCGCCTAACAAGTGTTCAATGAAGCACACTCGACCCTTTTTTGTTTTTGTCTGTTGACCGCTCGCGAAAAGACAAAAATGTCCTTCAGATAAATATATCCAACCTCTAGAATTTTATGACTCAAATGAAATTTTCAAAATTTTCAATTCAGTCCCTAGCACTTTCAATTTAGCCCTCTTCTCCAATTGAAAAAAAAAAAATCAACGCACACTTCAATTTCAATTTCTCAGCTCATAGCTCAACGGCGGCTGCAACGGCAGCTGTGTTTGAGAGGATCTTGCGATGGGCTTTGCTATTCGTCGGAGAATTCGGCGAAGTGTAGCTCGCCGGACCTCGATTGGCGACGACTTTAGAGAAGATCTGAACTCGCGGCGGCGGCAGCAGCGGCGGCAGCGGCGGCAGCGGCGGCGGCGGCGGCAGCGGCGGCAGCGGCGGCGGCAGCGGCGGCGGCGGCGGCAGCGGCGGCGGCGGCGGCAGCGGCGGCGGCGGCGGCGGCGGCAGCGGCGGCGGCGGCATCGGCGGCGGCGGCAGCGGCGGCGGCAGCAGCGGCGGCGGCGGCAGCAGCGGCGGCGGCGGCAGCAGCGGCGGCGGCGGTCGCTGGGCAACGTCGGAGAAGATGGCGATGTCGGACAACAAAATGGGCGAAGAAGATGAATTAGGGGTTGGTCAGTTTGACGGGAGGAAGAAATTCCAATTTCTTTTTTCTTTTTTTTCTTTTTTTTGTTTTTTTATTGTGTTTTGTTCTTTTTTAATTATTTCATTTATATTTAGTAATTTTTTTCTTTTGTTTTTGTTTAAAATGGTAGAAAAACTAAGAGAGATTTAGAGGGGCACTTGCGTCTTTTCACACAAAAAACGCACCAGCAGTCGCGTTGGTAGCGCGTGCATGACACGAATGAGATAGAGGGGGGTTTATGACTTTGACTACTAATCACAGGGGGGTTTTAGTCACTTAATTTTACCTAGGGGGTTTTTTGGTATTTAGGAAAATCACAGGGGGTGTTTTTGCATTTAACTCATATATATATATATATATATATATATATATATAGATTCAATGGTCGGGTACCGATGACCGTAAAGGTAAAACCAGAACCATACCAAAACCCAGACGGTTTTCTTTTCTTTTACCAAAACCATTACCAAACCCTAATGGTTTCGGTAACGGGTTTTAAACGGAGCGGATACCCACGGATAGCTAGCGGTTCGGGTTTTTTTTTGCCATTCCTAGTGTGAACGAGCCGAGCTCACCTTTTTTGACAGTCTTGAGCACGAGCTTGAGTCTATTTTGTCGAGTTCAAGCTCATGACATCTTGTCGAGCTCGAGCCCAAGCTCATTTTGTTGTTTTTTTTCTTTTTTAATTATTATTAAAAATTATTTAAAAAAAATAACAAAATAAATAATAAATTGTAATTATATATAATTTTTTATATTTTTATTTATTTTTATTTATTTATGTAATATTTTATATTAATATACATTAACAAATAATAATATATAAAAAAATAATATAAAAAAAGTAATATAAAAAATAAAATAATAAATAAGGCTCGCGAGCCGGCTCGTGAACTCACGAACAACTAAAAACTAGCTCGAGTTCGACTCGTCCGAAAGCTCGAGCTCGAAAAACTCGAGTTCCAATTTAAATTTTTTTTGAGCCGGCTCATCGAGCTCACGAGTTGGCCCGGGTTTAGCACGCCTAGATACAAAATGCATAAAGTAGAGTAACATACGGAAAGATGATTTTGTCCATGTTTGTTTTTCAATATCCAAAGCAACTAATTACTTGAGAAGTGACGTTGCAATTTGATACGGGCCATTCTGGAAAGATCCAATACGAATTAGGCCCACGACAATAGGCCCATGACAATTCAGCCCAATGATATAAAAAGACCATTAGGTCGTACGACCTCAACGACGAACTGCGGAACTTCGGCTCGCAGGCCCAGTATCGGCTCGTGGTAAATCGAGCCCAGGGCAATACAGGCCCAAACACGTAACTTGAAGAGGGAGCAAACCCTAAAAAAGGAAACCTTGGAGGCCAAGGTTTCCTCATCTATAAATAGAAGGATCATCAAACACACGCACACACGAAAAATACACCACTTTACTGTTACATTACACACATTTATTCCTCTATTCCGATCACTGACTTGATCGTCGGAGCTCTCCCGCCGGGAACCCCTCCCGGCGTTGCAGGTACCATCATCGGAGTAAGCACGGAAGGTGACTCGAGGAAGACGAAGCCCCACAGACAAAATCAAGTGGCGCCGTCTGTGGGAAAGGCCTAAAAATCAGGAGAAAACAGCTTCCGGGAAAAATCAGATCTACCCCCGGAAGTCCAGATCTGAGCTGAGAACGTGGAGAAAGAATGGACGGAGAAGACGCAGTCGCTCGGAATTTGCAGAAGGATTTGGATGCGGTAGCCCGTGGTGCACCGGTTGACCCATCGTCCGTTCAGAAAGATAGATCGGGGTGTAGCTTCCTTACACCTGAAAAGGAGGGCCGGATCCCCTTCGCTCCAAGCAGCCCCTCTTTCGAGTTCCAGGATGGCGAAGCTGCTTCGAGAAGGCCAGCCACAACCCCCGCTCAGGCTCCTAATGAGCGCACGTATACCCGAGACGAGGTGGAAACCATGATCACCGCGGCTATCAGAAACTACACCCAAAGTTTACCTCACGATAACCGACTCAGGAGGGATCCCAGACATTCCCCGAACGAGGGACGAGCTGATGACGAAGGCGACAGTTATTCGGAAAATCGAAGAGGCGATAGTCATAGAGTCAGGACCGAGGTAGACAGCCTGAGACGCGACATGAATGAATTAAAGGCCCTACGGAACAGGCCAGGGCGGGATCTCGTGGGATCTAGCCCTTTCGCAAAACACCTTGATGATGACCCCATACCCGCTAGCTACCGACCCATTTCGTTCGAATACAATGGCACATCGGATCCCGCCGAACACCTAAGCCGTTTCAACAACACCGCCTCGCTTCATCAGCTCACAGAAGGAGTGAGATGTCGTGCCTTCGCTACCACCCTAGCTGGATCCGCTCAGGCCTGGTTCGGTTTATTGCCTCCCGGGAGCGTGCAATCTTTCGAGCAATTTGCCAAGGCTTTCATGAACCAGTTCGCCAGTTCAAAAAAGTGCAAGAAAACCTCCCTGTCGCTATTCAGCATTCGCCAGAAGGAGAAAGAAAGCCTCAGAAGTTACATCAAACGGTTTACATCGGCCACCCTGGAAGTCCCGACTACCAGTGACGAGGTGCTTATGGCGGCTCTTTCGCAAGGATTAAGAGATGATGAGTTTTTCCGAGCTTTGGCGTTGGAGCCGTCCCCTGATTTCGATAACTTATTAGAGAGAGCGTCTAGGTTCATCAACTTAGAAGAAGCCCGCCAACAAAAAGTGGAGGAATCCCACCAAGTCGCGAACGTACGGGTTAGTGAAGTAAAGAGAGGCAAGGAACCCGTGTTACCTCGCAGGGATGCCAATGCTCCTAGTCGGAGTATTGTCCCAGATGCTAAGGGATCCCGGTTCCAATCTTATCAACCCCTCACGGCTCCTCTGTCCCAGGTGTTGTGCGCGATCGAGAAGAGGGTTGATCTCCGGTGGCCCCGAACAGCTCGCGGAGCCCCCCGTCGAGATCCGGCGTTGGGAACTTTCTGTCGTTTTCATAACGAATATGGACATACGACCGACGACTGCGCACACTTGAAAGACGAGGTGGAACGCCTCATTAGAGACAACAAGATCGGAGATTTTGTGAAGATAGATTCACCCCGCGGACAAAAGCGTGAAGCCCAGTTTGGGAACCCGCCACGAGCACCGCCTCCACCGCCCGCGCCGAAAAGAGGATACATTCAGATGATTTCGGGGGGCCCTACGGGAGGAGATACCCATCGGGCTAGGAGACGTCATCTCGGTAACCTTAAGAACCAACGCGAAATCTGCCAGATTTCTACATCGAAGAGTCGTCAATACCCCACTATATCGTTTGGTCCCGAAGACGAGGGGGATCTGGAGGATTTCCATTGCGACCCTCTTCTCATTACAATTAATGTTGGTGGGTATGAGGTCGCCCGTGCTTTCGTTGATCCGGGAAGTTCAGTGGATGTTATGTCCTATGAGTGCTTCCTACAGATGGAACTGGACCTCCCAGTTTTTCCTGTCACTACTCCGATATTCGGATTCACAGGAGGGTCCCTGACGCCGATTGGCCAAGTTAAAATTCCCGTCACCATAGGGACGCCACCTCGAACCCGCACACAAGCTGTCAATTTTGTCATCGTGGAAGGATCGCCGACTTCGTATAACATCGTAATAGGACGACCGATGCTGCATACCTTTCGGGCGGTCCCTTCAACCATTCACCAGAAGCTTAAGTTCCCAGTCGATGGGATGGTAGGAGAGGTCCGGGGAGATCAAGCCCAGTCAAGATCATGTTATGTTGAGATGGTTAGGGTAGCAGAGAGAGGGCGACGTGACACTCTCACTAAAGAAGATTTGGGAGACGAGAAACGCCCCCGAATTGACCCTGAGGATAAGGTTAATCATGTACAGCCTATGGACGAACTGATGATGGTTGACCTCGTCCCTGGCATGATGAAGCAAACTCGAATAAGCAAGGACTTAGAACCACTTCTCCGAGATGAGCTGATAGCGTTGTTGCGATCTAATGAGGATATCTTCGCATGGCAATCAAGTGATTTAACCGGTATCTCACCTCGCACTGTCGTGCACAGGCTCAATTTGCGACCTGAGTGTAGACCCGTCAAACAAAAACGACGACACTTCGGTACTGAAAAGGATGAAATCATACAAAAAGAGGTTCAACGACTTCTGGACATCGGACATATTAGGGAAATTCAATTCCCCACATGGTTGTCCAACGCAGTTTTGGTACAGAAAGCCAACGGCCAGTGGCGAATGTGCATCGATTTCAGGGACTTAAACAAGGCCTGCCCTAAAGACGATTATCCCTTACCTCGCATAGATCAGCTTGTAGATGCCACTGCCGGGTGCGAGCTACTTAGTATGATGGATGCTTCGCAAGGATACCATCAGATCCCGTTGGACGAGAAGGATCAGCCAGCAGTAAGCTTTGTCACAGCCACGGGTACTTATTGTTACGTGGTGATGCCTTTTGGTTTGAAGAATGCAGGGGCCACGTATCAGCGATTAATGGATAGAATGTTTCGGGCTCAGCTCGGACGCAACATCGAAGTCTACGTGGATGACATGCTAGTTAAAAGCAAGCAGCGCTCCACACATCTCGCGGATCTAGCTGAAACGTTTGCCACTCTTCGTTTGTATGGAATGAAACTCAATCCTGCGAAATGTGCATTTGCGGTACAAGCTGGAAAGTTCTTAGGGTATATTGTTAACCGGGAAGGTATCAAAGTGAACCAGGATAAGGTTGAGGCCGTACTCCAAATGACACCCCCTCGCTCCATCAAGGAGGTCCAATCCTTAGCAGGGAAGGTAGTAGCCTTAGCTCGATTTATATCGCGTATGGCTGACAAGAGTTTACCTTTCTTTAAAATATTAAGAAAAACGGCCCAATTTGAATGGACTACCGAGTGCCAGCTCGCATTCGACGCGCTAAAGCGATCCCTTACTTGTTTACCGATCCTTAGCATTCCAGAAAAAGGGGAAACACTGTTCATATATCTGTCAGTAGGCGATGAATCAATCAGTTCGGTTCTGTTCAAAGAAGTGAATAACCAACAAAAGCCAATCTATTATATTAGCAAAATCCTTACTACGTCGGAAAGTAAATATTCTGAAGTCGAGAAAATAGCGTATGCTCTGGTCCTCACCACACGACGACTCCGGCCTTATTTCCTATCGCATACCATGGTGATCCGCACAAGTCTACCACTTCGGCAAACCTTAGGTCAACCTACTGCGTCAGGACGAATTGTCAAATGGGCCATCGAACTAGGACAATACGAGATTCAGTATCAACCTCGTACCTCGGTTAAAGGGCAAGCCCTGGCAGATTTCATCCGGGAAACTACCAGGATACCAGTCGAAAAGGAGTGGAAAATTTACGTGGATGGGTCGTCAACAACAACCGGAGCAGGGGCAGGAATAATAGTCATTGATCCCACCAGAACGGAGTTTGAGTTCGCCGTCAAACTACCTCGGGTTTCTAACAACGAGGCGGAGTACGAAGCTTTCATCCGAGGAATGGAGATTGCCCAGGAACTCGGAGCACGAGTGGTGCGAATATACTCTGATTCACAACTGGTGATACACCAACTAGAGGGAGATTATGAAGTAAAAAATGATAGAATGAAGGGATATGTGAATAAAGCTCGAGCAGTACAAGAAACTTTCGAAGCCTGTACGGTGCATCAACTTCCGAGGAGCGACAACCAACGAGCTGACTTCCTCGCTAAAATTGGGTCATCAGTTGTTGACTGTGTCGAGCGAAAAATTACCATCCTCATCGCCCCTACCCCGATGCAAGGAGTCATGGTAATCGATGAAGAATCTGACTGGAGAACACCTTTGTTCAGATATTTTAGAGGAGAGCGTTTTGGCACGAAGAGGGAACAGCATCGTTTGGCATATAAAGCAAGGCACTTTTATGTGCGACACGAGGTATTGTATAAAAGGACCTTCACCACGGTGGATGCAAGGTGCCTAGGAAAACAAGAGGCGAAATGTGTCCTGGACGAAGTACACCGAGGAGGTTGTGGGGAGCATGGAGGAGCTCGGGCCCTCATGCAAAAATTACATCGGGCCGGGTATTATTGGCCCGGCATGAAGAGAGACACCCATCAATATGTACAACATTGCGCGCAATGTCAGAAATTTGCCCCACTTATCCATAAACCAGGAGAAGAAATGACTATTATGAGCGCTCCATGCCCTTTCGCCCAATGGGGAATTGATCTGGTGGGACCTTTTCCTCAAACCACCGGTAGGAAGAAATTTCTTATTGTTGCGGTGGACTATTTCACCAAGTGGGTTGAAGCTGAGGCTTTGTCTAAAATAACAGAAGATGAGGTAATGCACTTCATTTGGAAGTATATATGCTGCCGGTTTGGCCTACCTCGCAGTATTGTGTCAGACAATGGTACTCAGTTCAACGGCAAAAAGATCCGCGCATGGTGCGAAGAGATGAAGATAACACAGAAATTTGTGGCGGTAGCACACCCCCAGGCTAATGGCCAAGTGGAATCCACAAACCGGACCATCGTCAACGGTCTGAAGAAAAGACTGGATGAGCTAGGAGGAAGCTGGGTCGACGAGCTGCCCTCGGTCCTATGGTCTTACCGGACATCGGCCAAAGCAGCTACCGGCGAGACACCATTTCGATTAACCTATGGAACCGACGCTGTTATTCCGGTTGAGGTGGCAATGGACACACTTCGCATCGCTACATTTGATGAGAAAACAAACGATGAAGCCTTGAGGACACAGCTGGATGAGGTCTTTGACCTGCGAGAAGCGGCGTACCTACACATGGAGCGAAGTAAGAACCTGATCAAAGCACGATACGATCAAGGGGTATGGCCTCGTTCATTCCAGATCGGCGACCTGGTCTTGCGCCGAGCTGACGCACTAAAACACACAGGAAAGTTAGAGGCTAATTGGGAAGGACCATACATGGTCACAAAATGTTTGGCTGGTGGAGGGTATGAACTAGCAGACGTAGAAGGAAAACCACTGCCACGGGCATGGAATGTCATCCATTTAAAACGCTTCTTCGCGTAAAAAAAAAAAAAAAAAAAAAAAAAAAAAAAAAAAAAAAAAAAAAAAAAAAAAAAAAAGAGCGAAGGAGGACAGATAGTCAGTGAAATCGAGACACACCTTGTACGCACAAAAAACCATTAATAAACATCCATTTTCCGATCTGGGCTAGGCCCCGTGGTTTTTTCTCTCCTTATTTGGAGGGTTTCCACGTTAAAAAAGTACTTGTGTTATTTACTTAAGTTATAACTGTGGCGTTAACTCGCGTGTTTCACCGTGGCGTTAACTCGCGTATTTTATTGTGGCGTTAAATCGCGTGTTTCACCGTGGCGTTAACTCGCGTGTTTTATTGTGGCGCTAAATCGCGTGTTTCATTGTGGCGTTAACTCGCGTGTTTCATTGTGGCGTTAACTCGCGTGTTCCATTGTGGCGTTAACTCGCGTGTTTCATTGTGGCGTTAACTCGCGTGTTTTATTGTAGCGTTAAATCGCGTGTTTCACCGTGGCGTTAACTCGCGTGTTTCACCGTGGCGTTAACTCGCGTGTTTTATTGTGGCGTTAAATCGCGTGTTTCACCGTGGCGTTAACTCGCGTGTTTTATTGTGGCGTTAAATCGCGTGTTTCATTGTGGCGTTAACTCGCGTGTTTCACCGTGGCGTTAAATCGCGTGTTTCACCGTGGCGTTAACTCGCGTGTTTTATTGTGGCGTTAAATCGCGTGTTTCATTGTGGCGTTAACTCGCGTGTTTCATTGTGGCGTTAACTCGCGTGTTTCATTGTGGCGTTAAATCGCGTGTTTTATTGTAGCGTTAAATCGCGTGTTTCACCGTGGCGTTAACTCGCGTGTTTCATTGTGGCGTTAACTCGCGTGTTTCACCGTGGCGTTAAATCGAGTGTTTTACTAAAGTAAGTAAAAAGTGTGTTCTAGTATGACGATGTTTCGTGTTTTCTGTTGCAGCGCTAAGTCGCGTATTCATAAGCGAGATGATGGGGTCAAGCATCAAGTTGAAATATAAAAACAGTTTTCTGAGATCAAGTTAACTGATAAGCTCAGAGGATAAGCACAAATGAGAATGATCGGGGATATGAAAATATGGACTGAACTCGAAGTCAAGACAAGACAAATATAAAGGCTCGAAGCACAAATTTGAAAAATGAATAAAGACGCTTCGGAACATATGGAAAAACGGAGGAATTGTTAAGGATACATGGCAAAACGAAATAAAGAAAATAATGTTTAAAAATACATAATCAGAACACAAACAAGAAAATGGCTAAGTTTTTGGCCGTCTTCACTTCGGGACCGCCGCGTCTGCTCCACTTCGATTCTCAGCATCTGGAGGGGATGGTGAGATGAGGTCTGCCTGCGCATCGGTCGGAATGGTCACGGTCCCAAGGGCCCCAACATCTCCGACGAAGTCGGTAATAGCCCCTTGACGGGAGAACTCTTCGACGAGGCCTTGATAAACCGGCCTCCACCACTCTAAGTTGGGATCCTCATTTACATCCCCCTCAAAACCCGGGATCACGTCGTCGGGGAGGTCCTCTGCCAGTTCGTTTTCCACCAACGGGAACTCGATGCCGGCACCGCCTAACCTCTTCCGAACAGCCGCAACCGCTGACGAAAAGAAGAAACGAGCTAAACCTGAAGCTTCTCGAGTAAAAGTGGTGGAACGCCATAATCGGTGAAAGAAGCGGCGAACAAACTCCTCGATGAAGCGAAGACCCTCGGGCGACCCCGGGAACAACCTTTGCCCCTCTTTCACCCCTTCGGTGAAATTGGTGGAAGCTTGTACTCCAGCTGCGAACAGCTCGTTGGAAAGCCCCTTAGCTTTCTCCTCCAAACTGGCATTGTGGGATGCAAGGGAGTCTTTTTCAGCTTCAAGGATTTTTTCTCTCTCTTTCAGCCTCTTCACTTCGGCAAACAGCCCCTCCTTCGAAGACTCCGACATCCCCAGGCTCTCCTTTAAACCCCGGACTTCCTTCCGGAGCTGCATCACCTCTTTCCTCTGATTATCATACGCCTCGCGTGACACATCGTCCCACCCTAAAGGGCCCGAAAAGGCGATGGCGAATTGCTGCACCCACAAAGAGGTTAAATAGAGTCAATCTCAAATACAAGATGCAATGGCAAAGATTGATTCACAAAGACAGAGTGAAACAAACCTGTGTAATGTTATGGAGAAGCAGCTCAAGTCGGTCGCCCTTACTCATTTGCCCGAAATGGGCGACATCGGTGGGGAATGCCAAGGACCGGCACGCAGCAATAGCGTTTTCAGCATTCCGGCAGAGGTACAGTCCAAAGTCGGCCGGTAAAGATGACCCAGCCGCCCCAAGGGCCAACTCAGATCTCCGTTTCTTCGGAGCGGGTTCCCTCTCTATCACTTCTTCGGTTGAAGAAGGAGGCGGTGATGAGGCAATAACTATAGCGGAGGATCGCTGAGGAGGCTCAGAATCCTCAGGTCGCGAGGGAGGACCACTGCGGACGCGAGAAGGAGCGGTGCTTTTCTTCGATGGCCGGGGCCTTAAAGCCCCTTCTTCTGAAGGCCTTTTCTCGGATTCAGCGATTAGAGGGCGCTGAAACTCGGAAGCATCGAACCCAGGCTCCGGCTCGGAAGGACGGGTAGCCGGTTTTTCACCTCGGAACATCCTCTTCATCCTTAGATCTGCGCACCGAAGCAAACGGGCAAGAGGAGATAAATGGGTGAGAAACAAGACATAAACGTACATAATTAGCGAAGCAACAAAAAATAAACCGACTGAAGTAAGGCAATGAGTCGAAGTAAAAATCAGTGTTATAACCAAACCCACCTAAATCTTCCCGAGTTAGAGAATATGTGCCGTTGTCGTGAAAATAGAAGTGGCGAAGCATTGGCGGAAAGCTGGTAAGGCTATCCGGGACGCCGTAGCTCGGTTGGAAATGGGATATCATTTTCAACAAACATTCGTCAACCGCCAAAGGTTTCCCCCTTTTCTTTTCAGGCAGGGTGGCGAACCAAGGACACAAATAAGGCGTGTCAACAGGATTTCGGGCAAAGAAATAATGACCTTGCCACCCATCGGTCTTATTAGGTGGCATCAGAATCTTAAAACCCGGCCGAGCCGAGATAGAGACATGGAAAGGACTTGAATTTTTTAATACCATGACGCTTCGAAAGCGAGCTGGTGTGGGAATCACCCCCGACCAGGCGCACAGCATGCGAAACCCGGTCATGATTATTATGGCGTGGGGATGAAATTGGTTAAGGGACACGTTACATAATTGGGCAATCTCGGAAAACCAGGGCGAGATGGGGAAAGACAGACCAAAATAGAACTGCTCTGAAAACCAAGTACTAAAACCTAAAGGAGGGTTTAGAGGGCGATCATCTCGCGAAGGCAGAACCAGTTCGACATCGGTAGGGAGGCCTATGTCGCGAACTAAGTTAGTTAAATCTGTCTCACTTAAAGTGCTAGGTCCCCATTGGTCATCAAAATCTCGTCCTTCAGATAAGGAAGGGGAACCACTCCTCGCAGAGGACGAAATTTCTTTTCTGTTTTTCTTCTTGGGTCGCTCCAAAAGTTTGCCCGAGGGAGAGAAGAAAGGTCCCTCATCCGACGAAGAAGAGATAGAGAAGGCGGGGTTTTCACCCCCCTCCCCGGAGGGCACTTTTTGGCCGAATGGATCAGGGGAATTGGCAGACATTATCGAATTGAAGAATAAGATGGAGGTAATAAAAGATGGGGAAGAGAAGTAATACCTTGGCTGGAGAAAAAAAAAGTGGGCTTGAGGGAGGAAAGCTCTGTCTCAGAAAATGGAATCACCAGAAATCAAGCAGGAGGAGAGATGCGTAGGCAAAAAGAAAAAACTTTTACAAGTTGGGTTAATGGGGTATTTATAGGGAAAGAGATAAAAGGAAATTAGATCTCAACCACTCATTCGGACGAACGAGATCAAAAGCAGGCCGCCTCGAATTCGGCGCGGAAAGCACCGATTGACATTCCCTCATTATGACCTAGGGAACTCGAATCGACTGCATTGATTGATAGGACAGCAGAGGGCGGTAGAGCACGCTTCCCCATCAAAGATTAAACGCTAAAAACGAACTGTTACCTCGCACTCCATACTCCATATTCATCGAACGGGACAAAACAGAAGTTTTATCTCGCCCGATAATTAAGGAGTAGGGGGGAGTAGTTGATACGGGCCATTCTGGAAAGATCCAATACGAATTAGGCCCACGACAATAGGCCCATGACAATTCAGCCCAATGATATAAAAAGACCATTAGGTCGTACGACCTCAACGACGAACTGCGGAACTTCGGCTCGCAGGCCCAGTATCGGCTCGTGGTAAATCGAGCCCAGGGCAATACAGGCCCAAACACGTAACTTGAAGAGGGAGCAAACCCTAAAAAAGGAAACCTTGGAGGCCAAGGTTTCCTCATCTATAAATAGAAGGATCATCAAACACACGCACACACGAAAAATACACCACTTTACTGTTACATTACACACATTTATTCCTCTATTCCGATCACTGACTTGATCGTCGGAGCTCTCCCGCCGGGAACCCCTCCCGGCGTTGCAGGTACCATCATCGGAGTAAGCACGGAAGGTGACTCGAGGAAGACGAAGCCCCACAGACAAAATCAGGAGAAAACAGCTTCCGGGAAAAATCAGATCTACCCCCGGAAGTCCAGATCTGAGCTGAGAACGTGGAGAAAGAATGGACGGAGAAGACGCAGTCGCTCGGAATTTGCAGAAGGATTTGGATGCGGTAGCCCGTGGTGCACCGGTTGACCCATCGTCCGTTCAGAAAGATAGATCGGGGTGTAGCTTCCTTACACCTGAAAAGGAGGGCCGGATCCCCTTCGCTCCAAGCAGCCCCTCTTTCGAGTTCCAGGATGGCGAAGCTGCTTCGAGAAGGCCAGCCACAACCCCCGCTCAGGCTCCTAATGAGCGCACGTATACCCGAGACGAGGTGGAAACCATGATCACCGCGGCTATCAGAAACTACACCCAAAGTTTACCTCACGATAACCGACTCAGGAGGGATCCCAGACATTCCCCGAACGAGGGACGAGCTGATGACGAAGGCGACAGTTATTCGGAAAATCGAAGAGGCGATAGTCATAGAGTCAGGACCGAGGTAGACAGCCTGAGACGCGACATGAATGAATTAAAGGCCCTACGGAACAGGCCAGGGCGGGATCTCGTGGGATCTAGCCCTTTCGCAAAACACCTTGATGATGACCCCATACCCGCTAGCTACCGACCCATTTCGTTCGAATACAATGGCACATCGGATCCCGCCGAACACCTAAGCCGTTTCAACAACACCGCCTCGCTTCATCAGCTCACAGAAGGAGTGAGATGTCGTGCCTTCGCTACCACCCTAGCTGGATCCGCTCAGGCCTGGTTCGGTTTATTGCCTCCCGGGAGCGTGCAATCTTTCGAGCAATTTGCCAAGGCTTTCATGAACCAGTTCGCCAGTTCAAAAAAGTGCAAGAAAACCTCCCTGTCGCTATTCAGCATTCGCCAGAAGGAGAAAGAAAGCCTCAGAAGTTACATCAAACGGTTTACATCGGCCACCCTGGAAGTCCCGACTACCAGTGACGAGGTGCTTATGGCGGCTCTTTCGCAAGGATTAAGAGATGATGAGTTTTTCCGAGCTTTGGCGTTGGAGCCGTCCCCTGATTTCGATAACTTATTAGAGAGAGCGTCTAGGTTCATCAACTTAGAAGAAGCCCGCCAACAAAAAGTGGAGGAATCCCACCAAGTCGCGAACGTACGGGTTAGTGAAGTAAAGAGAGGCAAGGAACCCGTGTTACCTCGCAGGGATGCCAATGCTCCTAGTCGGAGTATTGTCCCAGATGCTAAGGGATCCCGGTTCCAATCTTATCAACCCCTCACGGCTCCTCTGTCCCAGGTGTTGTGCGCGATCGAGAAGAGGGTTGATCTCCGGTGGCCCCGAACAGCTCGCGGAGCCCCCCGTCGAGATCCGGCGTTGGGAACTTTCTGTCGTTTTCATAACGAATATGGACATACGACCGACGACTGCGCACACTTGAAAGACGAGGTGGAACGCCTCATTAGAGACAACAAGATCGGAGATTTTGTGAAGATAGATTCACCCCGCGGACAAAAGCGTGAAGCCCAGTTTGGGAACCCGCCACGAGCACCGCCTCCACCGCCCGCGCCGAAAAGAGGATACATTCAGATGATTTCGGGGGGCCCTACGGGAGGAGATACCCATCGGGCTAGGAGACGTCATCTCGGTAACCTTAAGAACCAACGCGAAATCTGCCAGATTTCTACATCGAAGAGTCGTCAATACCCCACTATATCGTTTGGTCCCGAAGACGAGGGGGATCTGGAGGATTTCCATTGCGACCCTCTTCTCATTACAATTAATGTTGGTGGGTATGAGGTCGCCCGTGCTTTCGTTGATCCGGGAAGTTCAGTGGATGTTATGTCCTATGAGTGCTTCCTACAGATGGAACTGGACCTCCCAGTTTTTCCTGTCACTACTCCGATATTCGGATTCACAGGAGGGTCCCTGACGCCGATTGGCCAAGTTAAAATTCCCGTCACCATAGGGACGCCACCTCGAACCCGCACACAAGCTGTCAATTTTGTCATCGTGGAAGGATCGCCGACTTCGTATAACATCGTAATAGGACGACCGATGCTGCATACCTTTCGGGCGGTCCCTTCAACCATTCACCAGAAGCTTAAGTTCCCAGTCGATGGGATGGTAGGAGAGGTCCGGGGAGATCAAGCCCAGTCAAGATCATGTTATGTTGAGATGGTTAGGGTAGCAGAGAGAGGGCGACGTGACACTCTCACTAAAGAAGATTTGGGAGACGAGAAACGCCCCCGAATTGACCCTGAGGATAAGGTTAATCATGTACAGCCTATGGACGAACTGATGATGGTTGACCTCGTCCCTGGCATGATGAAGCAAACTCGAATAAGCAAGGACTTAGAACCACTTCTCCGAGATGAGCTGATAGCGTTGTTGCGATCTAATGAGGATATCTTCGCATGGCAATCAAGTGATTTAACCGGTATCTCACCTCGCACTGTCGTGCACAGGCTCAATTTGCGACCTGAGTGTAGACCCGTCAAACAAAAACGACGACACTTCGGTACTGAAAAGGATGAAATCATACAAAAAGAGGTTCAACGACTTCTGGACATCGGACATATTAGGGAAATTCAATTCCCCACATGGTTGTCCAACGCAGTTTTGGTACAGAAAGCCAACGGCCAGTGGCGAATGTGCATCGATTTCAGGGACTTAAACAAGGCCTGCCCTAAAGACGATTATCCCTTACCTCGCATAGATCAGCTTGTAGATGCCACTGCCGGGTGCGAGCTACTTAGTATGATGGATGCTTCGCAAGGATACCATCAGATCCCGTTGGACGAGAAGGATCAGCCAGCAGTAAGCTTTGTCACAGCCACGGGTACTTATTGTTACGTGGTGATGCCTTTTGGTTTGAAGAATGCAGGGGCCACGTATCAGCGATTAATGGATAGAATGTTTCGGGCTCAGCTCGGACGCAACATCGAAGTCTACGTGGATGACATGCTAGTTAAAAGCAAGCAGCGCTCCACACATCTCGCGGATCTAGCTGAAACGTTTGCCACTCTTCGTTTGTATGGAATGAAACTCAATCCTGCGAAATGTGCATTTGCGGTACAAGCTGGAAAGTTCTTAGGGTATATTGTTAACCGGGAAGGTATCAAAGTGAACCAGGATAAGGTTGAGGCCGTACTCCAAATGACACCCCCTCGCTCCATCAAGGAGGTCCAATCCTTAGCAGGGAAGGTAGTAGCCTTAGCTCGATTTATATCGCGTATGGCTGACAAGAGTTTACCTTTCTTTAAAATATTAAGAAAAACGGCCCAATTTGAATGGACTACCGAGTGCCAGCTCGCATTCGACGCGCTAAAGCGATCCCTTACTTGTTTACCGATCCTTAGCATTCCAGAAAAAGGGGAAACACTGTTCATATATCTGTCAGTAGGCGATGAATCAATCAGTTCGGTTCTGTTCAAAGAAGTGAATAACCAACAAAAGCCAATCTATTATATTAGCAAAATCCTTACTACGTCGGAAAGTAAATATTCTGAAGTCGAGAAAATAGCGTATGCTCTGGTCCTCACCACACGACGACTCCGGCCTTATTTCCTATCGCATACCATGGTGATCCGCACAAGTCTACCACTTCGGCAAACCTTAGGTCAACCTACTGCGTCAGGACGAATTGTCAAATGGGCCATCGAACTAGGACAATACGAGATTCAGTATCAACCTCGTACCTCGGTTAAAGGGCAAGCCCTGGCAGATTTCATCCGGGAAACTACCAGGATACCAGTCGAAAAGGAGTGGAAAATTTACGTGGATGGGTCGTCAACAACAACCGGAGCAGGGGCAGGAATAATAGTCATTGATCCCACCAGAACGGAGTTTGAGTTCGCCGTCAAACTACCTCGGGTTTCTAACAACGAGGCGGAGTACGAAGCTTTCATCCGAGGAATGGAGATTGCCCAGGAACTCGGAGCACGAGTGGTGCGAATATACTCTGATTCACAACTGGTGATACACCAACTAGAGGGAGATTATGAAGTAAAAAATGATAGAATGAAGGGATATGTGAATAAAGCTCGAGCAGTACAAGAAACTTTCGAAGCCTGTACGGTGCATCAACTTCCGAGGAGCGACAACCAACGAGCTGACTTCCTCGCTAAAATTGGGTCATCAGTTGTTGACTGTGTCGAGCGAAAAATTACCATCCTCATCGCCCCTACCCCGATGCAAGGAGTCATGGTAATCGATGAAGAATCTGACTGGAGAACACCTTTGTTCAGATATTTTAGAGGAGAGCGTTTTGGCACGAAGAGGGAACAGCATCGTTTGGCATATAAAGCAAGGCACTTTTATGTGCGACACGAGGTATTGTATAAAAGGACCTTCACCACGGTGGATGCAAGGTGCCTAGGAAAACAAGAGGCGAAATGTGTCCTGGACGAAGTACACCGAGGAGGTTGTGGGGAGCATGGAGGAGCTCGGGCCCTCATGCAAAAATTACATCGGGCCGGGTATTATTGGCCCGGCATGAAGAGAGACACCCATCAATATGTACAACATTGCGCGCAATGTCAGAAATTTGCCCCACTTATCCATAAACCAGGAGAAGAAATGACTATTATGAGCGCTCCATGCCCTTTCGCCCAATGGGGAATTGATCTGGTGGGACCTTTTCCTCAAACCACCGGTAGGAAGAAATTTCTTATTGTTGCGGTGGACTATTTCACCAAGTGGGTTGAAGCTGAGGCTTTGTCTAAAATAACAGAAGATGAGGTAATGCACTTCATTTGGAAGTATATATGCTGCCGGTTTGGCCTACCTCGCAGTATTGTGTCAGACAATGGTACTCAGTTCAACGGCAAAAAGATCCGCGCATGGTGCGAAGAGATGAAGATAACACAGAAATTTGTGGCGGTAGCACACCCCCAGGCTAATGGCCAAGTGGAATCCACAAACCGGACCATCGTCAACGGTCTGAAGAAAAGACTGGATGAGCTAGGAGGAAGCTGGGTCGACGAGCTGCCCTCGGTCCTATGGTCTTACCGGACATCGGCCAAAGCAGCTACCGGCGAGACACCATTTCGATTAACCTATGGAACCGACGCTGTTATTCCGGTTGAGGTGGCAATGGACACACTTCGCATCGCTACATTTGATGAGAAAACAAACGATGAAGCCTTGAGGACACAGCTGGATGAGGTCTTTGACCTGCGAGAAGCGGCGTACCTACACATGGAGCGAAGTAAGAACCTGATCAAAGCACGATACGATCAAGGGGTATGGCCTCGTTCATTCCAGATCGGCGACCTGGTCTTGCGCCGAGCTGACGCACTAAAACACACAGGAAAGTTAGAGGCTAATTGGGAAGGACCATACATGGTCACAAAATGTTTGGCTGGTGGAGGGTATGAACTAGCAGACGTAGAAGGAAAACCACTGCCACGGGCATGGAATGTCATCCATTTAAAACGCTTCTTCGCGTAAAAAAAAAAAAAAAAAAAAAAAAAAAAAAAAAAAAAAAAAAAAAAAAAAAAAAAAAAAAAAGAGCGAAGGAGGACAGATAGTCAGTGAAATCGAGACACACCTTGTACGCACAAAAAACCATTAATAAACATCCATTTTCCGATCTGGGCTAGGCCCCGTGGTTTTTTCTCTCCTTATTTGGAGGGTTTCCACGTTAAAAAAGTACTTGTGTTATTTACTTAAGTTATAACTGTGGCGTTAACTCGCGTGTTTCACCGTGGCGTTAACTCGCGTATTTTATTGTGGCGTTAAATCGCGTGTTTCACCGTGGCGTTAACTCGCGTGTTTTATTGTGGCGCTAAATCGCGTGTTTCATTGTGGCGTTAACTCGCGTGTTTCATTGTGGCGTTAACTCGCGTGTTCCATTGTGGCGTTAACTCGCGTGTTTCATTGTGGCGTTAACTCGCGTGTTTTATTGTAGCGTTAAATCGCGTGTTTCACCGTGGCGTTAACTCGCGTGTTTCACCGTGGCGTTAACTCGCGTGTTTTATTGTGGCGTTAAATCGCGTGTTTCACCGTGGCGTTAACTCGCGTGTTTTATTGTGGCGTTAAATCGCGTGTTTCATTGTGGCGTTAACTCGCGTGTTTCACCGTGGCGTTAAATCGCGTGTTTCACCGTGGCGTTAACTCGCGTGTTTTATTGTGGCGTTAAATCGCGTGTTTCATTGTGGCGTTAACTCGCGTGTTTCATTGTGGCGTTAACTCGCGTGTTTCATTGTGGCGTTAAATCGCGTGTTTTATTGTAGCGTTAAATCGCGTGTTTCACCGTGGCGTTAACTCGCGTGTTTCATTGTGGCGTTAACTCGCGTGTTTCACCGTGGCGTTAAATCGAGTGTTTTACTAAAGTAAGTAAAAAGTGTGTTCTAGTATGACGATGTTTCGTGTTTTCTGTTGCAGCGCTAAGTCGCGTATTCATAAGCGAGATGATGGGGTCAAGCATCAAGTTGAAATATAAAAACAGTTTTCTGAGATCAAGTTAACTGATAAGCTCAGAGGATAAGCACAAATGAGAATGATCGGGGATATGAAAATATGGACTGAACTCGAAGTCAAGACAAGACAAATATAAAGGCTCGAAGCACAAATTTGAAAAATGAATAAAGACGCTTCGGAACATATGGAAAAACGGAGGAATTGTTAAGGATACATGGCAAAACGAAATAAAGAAAATAATGTTTAAAAATACATAATCAGAACACAAACAAGAAAATGGCTAAGTTTTTGGCCGTCTTCACTTCGGGACCGCCGCGTCTGCTCCACTTCGATTCTCAGCATCTGGAGGGGATGGTGAGATGAGGTCTGCCTGCGCATCGGTCGGAATGGTCACGGTCCCAAGGGCCCCAACATCTCCGACGAAGTCGGTAATAGCCCCTTGACGGGAGAACTCTTCGACGAGGCCTTGATAAACCGGCCTCCACCACTCTAAGTTGGGATCCTCATTTACATCCCCCTCAAAACCCGGGATCACGTCGTCGGGGAGGTCCTCTGCCAGTTCGTTTTCCACCAACGGGAACTCGATGCCGGCACCGCCTAACCTCTTCCGAACAGCCGCAACCGCTGACGAAAAGAAGAAACGAGCTAAACCTGAAGCTTCTCGAGTAAAAGTGGTGGAACGCCATAATCGGTGAAAGAAGCGGCGAACAAACTCCTCGATGAAGCGAAGACCCTCGGGCGACCCCGGGAACAACCTTTGCCCCTCTTTCACCCCTTCGGTGAAATTGGTGGAAGCTTGTACTCCAGCTGCGAACAGCTCGTTGGAAAGCCCCTTAGCTTTCTCCTCCAAACTGGCATTGTGGGATGCAAGGGAGTCTTTTTCAGCTTCAAGGATTTTTTCTCTCTCTTTCAGCCTCTTCACTTCGGCAAACAGCCCCTCCTTCGAAGACTCCGACATCCCCAGGCTCTCCTTTAAACCCCGGACTTCCTTCCGGAGCTGCATCACCTCTTTCCTCTGATTATCATACGCCTCGCGTGACACATCGTCCCACCCTAAAGGGCCCGAAAAGGCGATGGCGAATTGCTGCACCCACAAAGAGGTTAAATAGAGTCAATCTCAAATACAAGATGCAATGGCAAAGATTGATTCACAAAGACAGAGTGAAACAAACCTGTGTAATGTTATGGAGAAGCAGCTCAAGTCGGTCGCCCTTACTCATTTGCCCGAAATGGGCGACATCGGTGGGGAATGCCAAGGACCGGCACGCAGCAATAGCGTTTTCAGCATTCCGGCAGAGGTACAGTCCAAAGTCGGCCGGTAAAGATGACCCAGCCGCCCCAAGGGCCAACTCAGATCTCCGTTTCTTCGGAGCGGGTTCCCTCTCTATCACTTCTTCGGTTGAAGAAGGAGGCGGTGATGAGGCAATAACTATAGCGGAGGATCGCTGAGGAGGCTCAGAATCCTCAGGTCGCGAGGGAGGACCACTGCGGACGCGAGAAGGAGCGGTGCTTTTCTTCGATGGCCGGGGCCTTAAAGCCCCTTCTTCTGAAGGCCTTTTCTCGGATTCAGCGATTAGAGGGCGCTGAAACTCGGAAGCATCGAACCCAGGCTCCGGCTCGGAAGGACGGGTAGCCGGTTTTTCACCTCGGAACATCCTCTTCATCCTTAGATCTGCGCACCGAAGCAAACGGGCAAGAGGAGATAAATGGGTGAGAAACAAGACATAAACGTACATAATTAGCGAAGCAACAAAAAATAAACCGACTGAAGTAAGGCAATGAGTCGAAGTAAAAATCAGTGTTATAACCAAACCCACCTAAATCTTCCCGAGTTAGAGAATATGTGCCGTTGTCGTGAAAATAGAAGTGGCGAAGCATTGGCGGAAAGCTGGTAAGGCTATCCGGGACGCCGTAGCTCGGTTGGAAATGGGATATCATTTTCAACAAACATTCGTCAACCGCCAAAGGTTTCCCCCTTTTCTTTTCAGGCAGGGTGGCGAACCAAGGACACAAATAAGGCGTGTCAACAGGATTTCGGGCAAAGAAATAATGACCTTGCCACCCATCGGTCTTATTAGGTGGCATCAGAATCTTAAAACCCGGCCGAGCCGAGATAGAGACATGGAAAGGACTTGAATTTTTTAATACCATGACGCTTCGAAAGCGAGCTGGTGTGGGAATCACCCCCGACCAGGCGCACAGCATGCGAAACCCGGTCATGATTATTATGGCGTGGGGATGAAATTGGTTAAGGGACACGTTACATAATTGGGCAATCTCGGAAAACCAGGGCGAGATGGGGAAAGACAGACCAAAATAGAACTGCTCTGAAAACCAAGTACTAAAACCTAAAGGAGGGTTTAGAGGGCGATCATCTCGCGAAGGCAGAACCAGTTCGACATCGGTAGGGAGGCCTATGTCGCGAACTAAGTTAGTTAAATCTGTCTCACTTAAAGTGCTAGGTCCCCATTGGTCATCAAAATCTCGTCCTTCAGATAAGGAAGGGGAACCACTCCTCGCAGAGGACGAAATTTCTTTTCTGTTTTTCTTCTTGGGTCGCTCCAAAAGTTTGCCCGAGGGAGAGAAGAAAGGTCCCTCATCCGACGAAGAAGAGATAGAGAAGGCGGGGTTTTCACCCCCCTCCCCGGAGGGCACTTTTTGGCCGAATGGATCAGGGGAATTGGCAGACATTATCGAATTGAAGAATAAGATGGAGGTAATAAAAGATGGGGAAGAGAAGTAATACCTTGGCTGGAGAAAAAAAAAGTGGGCTTGAGGGAGGAAAGCTCTGTCTCAGAAAATGGAATCACCAGAAATCAAGCAGGAGGAGAGATGCGTAGGCAAAAAGAAAAAACTTTTACAAGTTGGGTTAATGGGGTATTTATAGGGAAAGAGATAAAAGGAAATTAGATCTCAACCACTCATTCGGACGAACGAGATCAAAAGCAGGCCGCCTCGAATTCGGCGCGGAAAGCACCGATTGACATTCCCTCATTATGACCTAGGGAACTCGAATCGACTGCATTGATTGATAGGACAGCAGAGGGCGGTAGAGCACGCTTCCCCATCAAAGATTAAACGCTAAAAACGAACTGTTACCTCGCACTCCATACTCCATATTCATCGAACGGGACAAAACAGAAGTTTTATCTCGCCCGATAATTAAGGAGTAGGGGGGAGTAGTTGATACGGGCCATTCTGGAAAGATCCAATACGAATTAGGCCCACGACAATAGGCCCATGACAATTCAGCCCAATGATATAAAAAGACCATTAGGTCGTACGACCTCAACGACGAACTGCGGAACTTCGGCTCGCAGGCCCAGTATCGGCTCGTGGTAAATCGAGCCCAGGGCAATACAGGCCCAAACACGTAACTTGAAGAGGGAGCAAACCCTAAAAAAGGAAACCTTGGAGGCCAAGGTTTCCTCATCTATAAATAGAAGGATCATCAAACACACGCACACACGAAAAATACACCACTTTACTGTTACATTACACACATTTATTCCTCTATTCCGATCACTGACTTGATCGTCGGAGCTCTCCCGCCGGGAACCCCTCCCGGCGTTGCAGGTACCATCATCGGAGTAAGCACGGAAGGTGACTCGAGGAAGACGAAGCCCCACAGACAAAATCAAGTGGCGCCGTCTGTGGGAAAGGCCTAAAAATCAGGAGAAAACAGCTTCCGGGAAAAATCAGATCTACCCCCGGAAGTCCAGATCTGAGCTGAGAACGTGGAGAAAGAATGGACGGAGAAGACGCAGTCGCTCGGAATTTGCAGAAGGATTTGGATGCGGTAGCCCGTGGTGCACCGGTTGACCCATCGTCCGTTCAGAAAGATAGATCGGGGTGTAGCTTCCTTACACCTGAAAAGGAGGGCCGGATCCCCTTCGCTCCAAGCAGCCCCTCTTTCGAGTTCCAGGATGGCGAAGCTGCTTCGAGAAGGCCAGCCACAACCCCCGCTCAGGCTCCTAATGAGCGCACGTATACCCGAGACGAGGTGGAAACCATGATCACCGCGGCTATCAGAAACTACACCCAAAGTTTACCTCACGATAACCGACTCAGGAGGGATCCCAGACATTCCCCGAACGAGGGACGAGCTGATGACGAAGGCGACAGTTATTCGGAAAATCGAAGAGGCGATAGTCATAGAGTCAGGACCGAGGTAGACAGCCTGAGACGCGACATGAATGAATTAAAGGCCCTACGGAACAGGCCAGGGCGGGATCTCGTGGGATCTAGCCCTTTCGCAAAACACCTTGATGATGACCCCATACCCGCTAGCTACCGACCCATTTCGTTCGAATACAATGGCACATCGGATCCCGCCGAACACCTAAGCCGTTTCAACAACACCGCCTCGCTTCATCAGCTCACAGAAGGAGTGAGATGTCGTGCCTTCGCTACCACCCTAGCTGGATCCGCTCAGGCCTGGTTCGGTTTATTGCCTCCCGGGAGCGTGCAATCTTTCGAGCAATTTGCCAAGGCTTTCATGAACCAGTTCGCCAGTTCAAAAAAGTGCAAGAAAACCTCCCTGTCGCTATTCAGCATTCGCCAGAAGGAGAAAGAAAGCCTCAGAAGTTACATAAAATAGGAGAATACAAAATGACCAACCAATGAAATAAATAATCAGAAGAAGAGGGCATTCGACATTATTTCACAAAAGATCTATGAGCAATTTGGACCAATACTTAGGGATGGCAATTTAACTCGCTCCACTGAGTACTAGCCCTGTCCCGCTTTCCCTGGGATTTAACGGGTAATCCCCGGCTCGTTAGCTAATGGGGGTGGATACGTGTTTTATAAATTTTAACTGTAAGCGATACGGATTTTGAACATATGTACCCTTACTCGCCTTGTATTCAACCTGTTAATATATTTTTATTAATTTTATATATTATTGATATGCCTAATTGACCCAACCCAATGGGCCTACAAATTATTTACCTACTGGGCCACGAGCCCAATATCGAAGACCACTATCACCGATGCCCAATCACCTTCAAGTAAGGTTTGGGCCCGACAATCTCAACTAAGCTATAAATAAAAGTTTGAACTCATTCTTCAAGGTACGTCCTATTATCTGAGCAATACTATTAAATGTATTCTCTCGACTATTTCTACTATCAGCACGTCTGACTTGAGCGTCGGAGGGGTTTCCGCCGAATCAACCCCCGGCCTAGTTCACGTGTTCTATGATCGCAGGTACCTCAGGATCATCAAGTTGTCAAGCTACTGATTCGCTTTGCTCTCCCAATTCGTTTTCTACACTACCCCATGTGATCGAAGTAATTAGCATTATCATTTTGGCGCCGTCTGTGGGAACGATGCAAACCAGATCACGTAGCCAACAAGATCCTCCTGAGGCGTCAGCTCGGAGAGAAAATGACGCAGCTAATCAAGATCCTCATGAGGCGTCAGCTCGGACAGAAAATGACACAGCTAATCAAGATCCTCCTGAGGCGTCAGCTCGGAGAGAAAATGACACAGCTAATCAAGATCCTCCTGAGGGGTCAGCTCGGAGAGAAAATGACACAGCTAATAACCTCCCAGTCCGTGGAGGATCTGGCATGCCACCTCTTCCACGTGCCGCGGAGCCACTTCCTCCACGTGCCGCAGAGCCAGCTCCTCCACGTGTTGCAGATCCACCTCGCGAGGTTCAGGTGATCCCTCATCGGGACCCACCACTCGCCGATCCACCACTCCCTGCTCCTCGAACGGTTCAAATAATCGAGGACGCGCTCCAACGCATGATAGCAGAAGCCTCAACTCGTGCCGCCACGGAGGCCGTAACTCAATATATCGCCACGATAGGAACAAACGCTCCCAACGCGATACCAGCACCTGCTCCACATGTGGAGCCACCTATGGCACCACTGCCATCGACTCCCTAGGGGCTTACATCTGCCCCCAAAATATTTCGCTCGCCAAGGGTTATCGACTCCCTGGGGGCTTACATCTGCCCCCAAAATATTTCGCTCGCCAAGGGTTATCGACTCCCTGGGGGCTTACCTCTGCCCCCAAAATATCTCGCTCGTCAAGGGTTATCGACTCCCTGGGGGTATACAGTGCCCCCAAAATATTTCGCTCGTCAAGGGTTATCGACTCCCTGGGGGCTTACATCTGCCCCCAAAATATTTCATCCGCCAAGGGTTATCGACTCCTTGGGGGTTTATAGTGCCCCCAAAATATTTTGCTCGCCATGGGTCATCGACTCTCTGGGGGCCTACTTCCGCCCCCCCTCGAATGGTTCAGATAACCGAAGAGGACCTTCAGCGTATGATCGCCGAAACTTCAACAATATCAACTTCTACTTGCTCCTCTAACGGTTCAGATAACCGACAAGGACCTTCAGCATACGACCGCGAAAGCTTCAACTCGTGTTGTCACTGAAGCAACGACACAACCGTGTGCATTCACCTCAGACCATAGGTCTCGAGCGCCTCATCGTACAGTGGGTGGTTAACCCATCCCAAGGTTGGGCATCACCCTTACCTTTCAACCCCAAGTGGGTTCACATCACATCGCAAGAGACGAGTATAATCCTCCTACTAAAAAAATAGAACATCCCAAGGGGTGAACATCAACCACCAAAATAAAAAAAAAAGGGGGTAAAATCGCGCACGCGAAACCCAAGAAAAAAGAAGAAGATGAAGAAAAAAAAAAAGCAAAGAAGAAGAAAAAAGAAGAAGATGAAGAACAAAATAAAAAATAAAAAAGCAAAGAAGAAGAAAAAAGAAAAAAAAAAAGAAGAGGATGAAAAGAAGAAGATGAAAAAAAAAAAGATGAAAAAACAGAAAAAGAAAGAAGAAGAAAAAAGAAGAAAAAAGAAGAAGATGAAAAAAAAGAAGAAAAAAGAAAAGATGAAAAAAGAAGAAGATGAAAAAATAGAAGAAAAAAGAAGAAGATGAAAAAAGAGAAGAAGAAAGAAGAAGAAAAAAGAAGAAGATGAAAAAAGAGAAGAAGAAAGAAGAAGAAAAAAGAAGATGAAAAAATACAAGAACAAGAAGAAGAAAAAAAAAGAGTAAAAGAAGAAGAAGAAACAAAAAAAAAAGAAAAAAGTGAATAAAGCAATGCGTCACTCTCGAGGAAGTCCCATATCAACTCCTCATAAAATGCTCAACAGCTCCACACTCTCTCTCTCCATGCACTACATGCGCGCGTGCCCACCTTATATGGGCTAGTGCGCACACGGACCCCAAGTGCGCGCGAACTCTGGCACATCAGCGTCCTACAATGCGTGCCGCCTCTCCTACATCATAGCACGCGCATACCTGAGGTCGCGCGCAACTCTCAAAATTCTACCTCAAATCACGTGAAAATTTTGACGCACTTTACTAAATCGCGCAAGAATTTCTGTGCGCTCCACCAAACCGCTTGATAGTTTCACCTCGCTTAACCAAATTGCGCGAGCTCTTCAACGCACCTACCAAATCGCGCTCGCTATCAAACGGATAAATAAAAAATATTATTTCTCCACGCCACGCCAACGATTAACGAAACACTACATCACCGATCTACTCTCGACACGATCCGGTATCATTTTTGACTAGGCTCCCAAATCGAATCGAGAGTGGGGGGGCTAGCGAGACAAACCCACCGCGAGACAACTCCCACGAGGAGCAAACTCGCTCGGCCCTACACACCCGTTGCGAGGCAACTCCCACGAAGAACCAACTCCCTTGGTACCACAACTCACAGCAAGATAACTCCCACGAGGAGACAACTCGCTCGGTCCTACAAACCCGTTGCGAGACAACTCCCATGAGGAGCCAACTCCATCGGTATTACGAATCCACAGCGAGACAACTCCCACGAGGAGCCAACTCGCTCGGAACTACAACTCGTAGCGAGACAACTCCCACGAGGAGATAACTCGCACGGTCATATAACCCGTTGCGAGGCAACTCCCACGAGGAGCCAACTCCCTCGGGTCTACGAAACCACAGCGAGATAACTCCCACGAGGAGACCACTCGCTCCGTCCTATAACCCGTTGTGAGGCAACTCCCACGAGGAGCCAACTCCCTCGGGTCTCAAAACCACAGCGAGATAACTCCCACGAGGAGACCACTCGCTCGGTACTACGAACCCGCAGCGTGACAAATCCCACGAGGAGCCAACTCGCTCGGAACCACAACCCGCAACGAGACAACTCCCACGAGGAGCCAACTCGCTCGATACTACAAATCCGTTGCAAGGCAACTCCCACGTACAACCACCTCGCTCGGGTCTACGAAAACACAGCGAGATAACTCCCACAAGGAGATAACTCGCTCAGTCATATAACCCGTTACGAGGCAACTCCCACGAGGAGTCAACTCCCTCGGGTCTACGAACCCACAGCGAGATAACTCCTACAAGGAGACCACTCGCTCCATCCTACGACCCGCAGCGAGGCAACTCCCACGAGGAGCCAACTCGCTCGGTACTACGAACCCGCAGCGAGACAACTCCCACGAGGAGCCAACTCGCTCGGTACCACAACCCGCAGCGAGACAACTCCCACGAGGAGCCAACTCGCTCGATACTACAAATCCGTTGCAAGGCAACTCCCACGTACAACCACCTCGCTCGATAATAAGACTCGCTGCGAGACAACTCCCACGAGGAGACAACTCGCTCAGAGCAGCCTCAATCCGCACGCTCCTCAATCGCGCGTCATCCAATGCTCCTACAACTTCGCTGCAAGACAACTCTCTTGAAGAGACAACTCGCTCGCAATGCACTACATAATCGCAAGCTCAAGTTAGCACGATTACAACCCTAGAAACACTTAGAGATATTATGAGAATCTATATAGCCTGGCCAGCTTGATTACTCAAAATTTATCTACTTGTTTTCGATGGGTCCTTCATTAAAACGTGGCCACGGTCCAAACATACTTACGACCCACGAGGTCTAACAAGGGGCACGATCCCCATAAAAAACTCTTGAGAGCCTGATCCCCTCCTCAAGTACATCACGCACAAGACTATATGCAAACACATACAAGCAACGCGTCAAAACATTGACAATGTCGATAAATAACAACTCCCACGAGGAGATTACTTAATCTGTGCTACTACATTATCACGAGACAACTCCCACGAGGAGATAACTCGATCAACTCTATTACCCCACGACGAGACAACTCCCACGAGGAGATTACTTGATCCGTGCTACCACATTAGCGCGAAACAACTCCCACGAGGAGATAACTCGATCAATTATATTACCCCGCGACGAGACAACTCCCACGAGGAGATAATTCGCTACTACATCGTCGCGGGACAACACCGACGACTCAAATAAGTTACATAACGACAACTTGGTCGCGCCAACGCGCATTCACGCCCCTTCGACACACGCTCCAACGCGTTTTCGCACACCATCGACTACTACAATTTTTACTCTCGACACGATCTGTCACCCATTCCAATATGACCCCCACATCGACTCGAAAGTGGGGGGCTTAATGATATGCCTAATTGGCCCAACCCAATGGGCCTACAAATTATTTACCTACTGGGCCACGAGCCCAATATCGAAGACCACTATCACCGAGGCCCAATCACCTTCAAGTATGGTTTGGGCCCGACAATCTCAACTAAGCTATAAATAAAGGTTTGAACTCATTCTTCAAGGTACGTCCTATTATCTGAGCAATACTATTAAATGTATTCTCTGGACTATTTCTACTATCAGCACGTCTGACTTGAGCGTCGGAGGGGTTTCCGCCGGATCAACCCCCGGCTTAGTTCATGTGTTCTATGATCGCAGGTAGCTCAGGATCATCAAGTTGTCAAGCTACTGATCTGCTTTGCTCTCCCAGTTCGTTTTCTACACTACTACCCCAGGTGATCTAAGTAATTAGCATCATCAATTATAAAATGCTAATTTTTAAAGATATTTTAATTGAATAAATTATAAATATAAAAACGTAACGGATACGAGATGGGTAGGGGTAGAAATTTATACGGAGCGAGGCCGAGTTGAATAAAATTAAACCTGTAACGGATACGAGATGGGTAGGGGTGGAAATTTGCTAGCGGGGCGAGTGCGGCTTTTCCAGAACACGCTCCTTACCCGCCGCATTTGTCATCCCTACCAGTACTACTCATATCAATCCTCACATACATGTTTGATAGTATTATTTGGCTTATCATTCTCAAACTATTACGGTTTACAATTCGATTCATCCATCCATTCGAGTTTTCAATTTTTCGATTTCAATTTTGAGATAAATTCCATTCCATATAACTCCATAGTGCAATTTTATACATTTGTTTCTACGATATTAGCATTTTATTTAAATTGATGGCCCTACTAAATTTTGAGATACACCCAATTATTTGATATTGATTTTTAAAGTCTAATATATGAATAATAGGTTTGAGACCATTACTTGACCTAATTAAGAGTCTTAATCATAATATAACTATTTAATCTACCCCTATAGATACCCCAAAAGCTCATTAGTCAGGTACGTAATTGTTTATTTTTGGAATTATCTTCGACTTTCGGTTTCTCTTGTAATCCATAATTTCTAACTTGAGCGTCGGAGAATTTTTGCACCCACCCCTAATGCTCCTCGTGAGTACAGGTTCTCGCATCACATTTGAGGATTCCCATCAACAGTGCTCACATGAATGTTCGCCTTAATTTCTCAACCATTCATCTTGCAGTCATTGGACCCCACACATGTTAGATAAGATGAACAACGAGTCAACTTGTGACTGTGGTCTTTCATTTATTCTTGTAATAAATAATCATTTTTCGTATTAAACACCTTTTGGCATTCCATATCTTTGTTCCTTGCACAAGCATAGATATAGTACTTACAGTTATTATAATTACTTATATTTGATCTAGTAGGATCATGAGATATTTACTGAAGTAATATAATTGTTAAACCATGTTCCTAGTCGACGGGTTACGCCACCAATGAGAATATCGGCATTTCCCATTATAGACTAGCACTTAGTGTATGTGTATTGCATCACATCAGTAAACGGTATTGTGATATCGGCATGCGTAAGTGGGTTCTCGTAAGTTGACGAGTTCACTGAACTCCCTCATCCTAGAAATCTCTAAGGGGTTCTCAATAATCGAGTAGAGATCTCTATCATATAGTTGTACACCATTAGTCCTTAAGACCTAGACATCACCGTGACTTCACTAGAGGACCAGTTGTATCGTGACCTGTCCCTGAGTTCCACCGAGGACCGCCCCAAGGGTCAGTGTTCGTGCAGTCCAAAATCTAGTGGGAGGTCTGTGCAATAGTCTTCGATGTCCTGTGTGTTCTCATAGTTTGTAATCATTAAGTGTCTGGCCAGAGCTGACTAAGTGATGATTAATAGGTAATGTGATTCTCTAAGTCATGCACGTACCGATTGCAACACTTAGAACGATCGCACAATTATTGAACTATAAAGGAGGTCTCGATGAACCAATGTCTCTAGTTCAATCGGGACATATGTATCGAAGGGATCGTACTGTACGTTAACTATATCACACGGTTCTTGCAGGCATTTCATTTGTATCTAGGGAATCATGATGTGTAGTTGTTAGACGTCAATATTGATTCGTTGGGTGATTAAGTTGAAACGAGCTACATCTTAATTATAACTCTAGGGACGAGTTTAAACCACAGAGGGTTTTGAGCCCACGGCTAGCTTACACATGAACCATCGAGGGTCACACTGCTTGTGTACTCGAATTCATTGAATAAACGGTCAAAGATAAAAATATTTAACCTTCGCATATTTGGAAGTCAATACGATTGAGTCCAACATTCATAATTGGGAATTATGAATGAGAATAAAAAAAAATTAAAAAAAAAAAAAGAACTAGGCGATTATCTTAGTGAACTTTCCGAATTGGGAAATTTCCAGATTTAGCAGGTTTATTAAATTAGGATTTACAGTTTTAGAAATTGCAAATCGAGAATTGGCATTCGTATCAACGAGAACGTGTCAATGATCCCAAAAATATAATTGTTATAATTTTTCGATCATTGGTTTATGAGAAACGAGCAAAGAAAGACTAACGAGCTTAAGTTGTTGGGCCCGATCCAACTTAAGTTTGTTAGGGCTTGTATACAAGACACTATAAATACAAGATTTATAGGTCTTGCACATAAGTGAAAACCCTAACTGCTCCACCCACGTCCGTTGCCACCTCCGCCTTCGCCGGAAATCCACCTCCATTGAGGTCAATTGGAGCTCCCCCTGCTTCTGAAAGGGAGCACGTCGTTCAAATGAGCTAATTTAAGTGGGGTATTGTTGGATATAGATTGTTTAAGGAGTTTTGACTAATCGGTAATTATTTGTTGTCCGCTATTCTTAATGTTGCTGGGCCAGGGTCACCAGTTGTTACTGTTAAAGGAATTTTAGAAGATTGTCCGTATAAATAAACATGGTTTATTAGTAAGAATATCCAAGACATTTGGGTATATTAGGATGTAATCACCCATTTTTTTTATTAGTCATACTCTTCTTACTTATTACTTAAAATCAGTGTCAAAACTCTTATATGGTATGCCTCATTTAACCATCAATTATATATCACGTCATATATATGAACACGTAATTTTCGGTCCATTATTATTACGTATCTCTCTCTTACGGTCCATTATTATTACGTATCTCTCTCTTTTCTCGTGGAATAACTCAGATCAATAAATAGTTGATTTCATAAACATTTGGTTGAGCCCAATCAGTTTTGCTCTTGCGTTTCTCCAAAAGGTCTCATACCAATAAAATTGTTATCCCATCCTTATAAATGAGCGATATTTCCACTATTAAATCGATGTGGGACTTGGCTTGCACCTCAACAATCGTCCCCTTATACCAATAAAGTTAAGGGTAAATTCCACTTTACCCCCTCGTACTCTGCCCAAAAATCACTTTACCCCCTTGTACTCTCAATTTCATTGATTTACCCCCTTGTACTTGTACAATTTCACAATACAACCCTCTCCGTCGACTTTTTTTGATTTTGACTCTGACGCCGTTTGATCAACTTTGTAAATTACAAAATTACCAATAACAGGTTGTTTCTTCTCCGTCAATATTGTCGTTTCTTCTTCTCCCACCACTTCCTCTTCCAAGATATCCCCAAATTGAAGCCCTAACTTAGCAAAAATGAAGACCAAAAAATTGATCGAATCCACCCAGTGCAAAGAAAAAAATATATGAATGTGTGAAACTTTCTGTTTTCTAAACTCGAGAGTCAAAATTAAAAAAAATTAATATTTACGTCAATATTTTGACTCTGACCAAACGGCGTCAAAGTCAAAATCGAAAAAAGTTGACGAAGAGGGTTGTATTGGGAAATTGTACAAGTACAGGGGGGTAAATCGATGAAATTGAGAGTACGAGGGGGTAAAGTGATTCTCGTGCAGAGTACGAGGGGTAAAGTGGAATTTACCCTAAAGTTAATAAAGTTGTTATCCCATCCTTATAAATGAGTGATCTTTACACTATTAAATCGATGTGGGACTTGGCTTGCACCTTAACAATCGTCCCCTTATACCAATAAAGTTGTGCTATGCCCTCCTTATAAATGAGTGATCTTTACACTATTAAACTAATGTGGGACTTGGCTTGCACCTCAATAATCCTCCACTCGAACAAATGGCCATATAGGTCGGACCACAAAGGACCACCGAGTGCACCGGGAGCTCACCATATTTGTTCACCGAGTGCACCGGGAGCTCACCATATTTGTTCGGCACCGAGGATTTCGGCAATACGCAGATTCCGACAATTTCCACCACATGGTTCAGTCTAGGCCATGGGCCTTGGCTATGATACCACTATTGGATCCCACCGGGATAACACAAACTCCACATTGGAGTGATAGTGTCCAAATTGGGCCGAGCCCAATTGATTTTGCTCTTGGGTTTCCCCAAAAAGCCTAATACTAATAGAGTTGTTATCCCCTCCTTATAAAGGAGTGATCTTTCCAATATTAAACCGATGTGGGACTTGGTTTGCACCTAAAAACGGTATATATGAAGATGTGTTGATTTAATAAGTAGTTGAATTAATAAATAGTCGATTCAAGAACAATTGTTTATTGGGTTAAGTGCACTTTGAATTTAAGAGCAATTATCTTGCTCGAAACCATGAAGTTACAACAATCCTACAGTTACAGAAATGGATGATGAACAATTGACACAAGAAGGAGCCATAGCATTCGCTGATCATTTTTTATTAGATTTTATGGTACATAGCCCTAGTATTAATGAGATTGTGGTTAGGGGTGAACATGATTGGGTTTGGGTGGGTTTTAATAAAAAAGTAACACGACCCAACGTAGGCGGATTGACAAATTGACAAACCACACCTGCTTCATTATGGGTACGAACTGTTCGGTTCGGGTTCTTTTCGGGTTTGGCGGGTCGGTCGGGTTGGCGGGCAGATTGCAAAATATAAAACACTAACCTTTTTTTTACATCTTAAAAATACAATACAAGCAAAATAAAAGAAAAACTAGAGCTCTGCAATCAATCGTCTATCTATTAATAGTGGTGTTTCAGTGATAGTGACATTAGCGAGTTGGTGGAGTGCGTGGGGATTACGATTGGGATTAACAAATCAACCATTCAAGAAACACCAGCGAATCTTATGGTGAAAGGAGAGGCAATGGTGATGGATGTATCGGTGGGGATGGTGAGTTACTGTTACAAAAACAACATATTGTTAACTTCTGGGTTCTTCAATTAAAGATAAGGATTAGAAAGATATGGAGAATACATGTATTGTATCTTTGGAGTAGAAGAAATGACGCCAAGAGAAATGACTAGTGGAGATAAATCCTAGAATTGATTTAGAGATGAAAGATTGAAAGTTTATAAGGATATATATATATATATATATATATATATATATATATATATATATATATATATATATATATATATATATATATATATATATATATATATATATATATATATATATATGACGACCCATTCTTCTAGATCTGCATTAATCCTATTTCAGGTGCAAAGTCTCTTCAATAAAGATATCTTTCTTTTCTTTCTCTCCCATTTCTCATTTTGGTGATTGAAAGAGAATAAGCGTTATTCATTAAGTAAAGGGAGGGTTTGCAGCAGTGATTCGGGCAGTTGGTGGCCCCTTCAAGAGCTGCAGGTCCTTGCCACTGCATGAGTGGTAGCTCACTCTCAAAACTCCTCCGGCACTAGTCCTAGTCGTTGACCGTCGGCTTCGCTTGCGCGAAGCACTTCTGATTGGTTTCATTCATCCCCAACCCTAATGAAAGGACTATGAAGAGGTCAATCAAGCGGTTCGGGTTTCCGGTTGGTTCCCGTTCACCTACCCCCTACAGTTCATTAGTAGGTAGGGTGGTAAACTTAGAGGGCGTCCACCTCTTCTTCAGACGTCCTCGAATATAAGTAATATATATATATATATATATATATATATATATATATATATATATATATATATATATATATATATATATATATATATATATATATATATATATATATATATATATATATATATATATATATTACAAAGATACGGGCGGGTCAGGTTGTGGGCGGGTTTAAAGTGCCGGTGTCACAATTTTAAACTGCTATCTTAATTTTTAAATTAAAAACTTGCGGGTTGCGGGCAGGTCGGATTTGGCGGGTTTATAAACACCCCTAATTGTGGTTGCTGAAAACCAGTATTTTTTTCTACTTTTTGTACATTTTTGTTAATAATTACTTTAATCTTAACTTAAGTTAGTTCTACTTTCAGAGACAATGAGAGTACCATTGACATTGCAGCTGAAATTGTGAATCACATGTATGTACTTTAAATTCCATTTATAGTGAAGCTAATAAAAAGGAGAGAGACATAAGCATGTCTATTCCAAAAAATCCATTAACCTCACCACGTGTCGCCCATGAAACGGCATCAAGTTTAATGTTTTAAAAGGGAGATCCATTTATAAATTAATTCCAATGTTTAAGGGATTGAATTTGGAACGGATCCTCCACTAAGTCTGATACGTTCACCAAAAAAAATCCTTTTCTAGCTTTGAAATTTGAAACATGGGCGAACGACGGGAATTGAACCCGCACGTGGTGGATTCACAATCTACTGCCTTGACCCACTTGGCTACATCTGCCCCTCTCGTACCCCTCGTATTGACTTTTTAAATAGTCAAATATATAAAATATATATAATTTTTTTCGATTTTAAAGTTTGGATTTGTTTCAATTATAAGACAAAAAATCTGTAGTATCATTCCCTAAAAAAACTCCCTAAACAATGGGGTCCACATGCCACCTACTCAGTTTACTATCTATCTTAAAGTGGGACTTGCATTTACATTCACTGAAAAGAAGGGGAAACAATTTTGAGAAAATCCTTTTGCTTTTGATACAACCATTCCCATAAATTTAATATGTCCTTCCAGAACCCTAGTCTCGTTTTTATTTGTTTCTCTTTTCTTTTCCCGTCTTTTCTCTTTCAAAGTTTTTTTATGGCCCCCTTTGTCTTCTTTGCTCTTGGGGTGCTTTCGTCGGTGGTTGCTCTCTTTTCGGCGGTCGAAGCTGAGAGATGTACCCATCGTTGGCTTCGTCTTGTTGGCGCTATTCTTCTGATTGTGATTTTGAAGGAATTTATTCGCGGGTTGGAGAACGGCCTCGTTGTAGCGTCTCTGTCATTGCATCTTTCAGTCTAGGAAGGGGGTTGGGGTGATGGCGACAGGAGTTAAGGGTGGTTTGATGAGGTTTTGCGGTGTGGCAATTGAACCCTAGGCGACGAACAGATCATGATTTTGATGGTGGTGGTTCTATTTGGGCTGGTGGTGCAGATTATAGTGTACATTGTTTGTAAATATTTCTGCGATTAGAATATGGAGGTGGGGACGGTGATGGTATGGTGTGGCGACGACATGGTGATAATGGGTTGCACGGAGGGAGTTCGCGGAGGTTGGATCCTTAATCGACTATGTTTTAGTACCCGATTAAGGTTAATCAACTACGTTTCAGTAGTCGATTAAGTTTAATCGACTATATTTTTTAATTTATTTTTGAATTTTGGTTTATTGTTTCCTTATTTTCTCACACATAGTTGGACTTGAGGGCTTAGTAGTGGTGCGTTTTTTTCCTGTCATTGTCAATCCATCAGTCGGTTTATATAAATCAATTACAATTCTTGTATATTTGTTAAAAAATAGTTGATTTTTATTTTATTTATTTTTTATTTTTGTTATTTGTTTCGATTGGTTATTGTTTTGATTCTTTTGTTGAATTGTGTTGGGTTTCAGTAACATCATTACGGTTGTTATTCGTTACTTTATGTAGTCAATTTCATTATTCAACCACGATTTTAGTAGTTAGTTCGCTAATCGACCATGCTTTAGTCGATTAACATCGTAGTCGATTAACATACCTGACAAAGGAAAAAAAGTTTAAAAAAATGATTGTTTAAAAATTAAAAAGATTATTTTAAAAGATAATAATAAAAAAGTAAAAAACAAAAATTATTTAATTAAAAAAAAAAAGAAAAAACGAAAATGGGGATGGGTGTAGTACGAAGAAAATGTAATGAACCATTTGGGGAATATATACGAAGAAGAAAATGTCTGAATAATCTATTGTTTATGAGTTTTTTTATTATTTATTTTTGTATTATTTTTGTAATTTTTTGTTCTTTTATTTTCACATTCTTCGTATTATACTTTATATTGTAATTGAATTTAGTAGAATTAAATTTCAAGTTGTTTGTTTATATTCATGAAAAATTATTGTGACATTTCTTTTAATAAAAGTGATGATTATGAGAGACATATGTTGACCAATCAATAGGAATTCGGATAATCTATTCATCTTGAGGAAAAAAAAATTTAACATCTCTTTTAATATTAAACTTAAAATTAATAATATTTAAGAAAAATAATGTTCCGTGTATTATATTTTGTATTGTAATTTAATTTATTAAAATTAAAATATAAGTTTGATATGCCCTATTAGACCGCCAATAAGCTAATGAATACTTGAGCCATCTAGAAATCTCTATATGTCATCCACCATTAGGGTTTACTAATTCTACTTAAAGTTATATCCTAATAAGGATTCTACTAATCACATTATAAATAAACTCTTTGGCTCACTTTACAAGGTACGTTCTGTTCTCTAGTTCTAATATCTAGAAGACTAGAACTCTTATTGTTCTAACTATCCACCTCTTGCCTAGCCATCTATCTGACTTGAGTGTCTGAGGGGTTTCCGCCGAATCAACCCCCAACTTAGATCACGTGTGATTATCTTCGCATGTTCAAGACCCAGTTGTTCTGCAGCTCACCCTATGGAAAGGACCCCGACCAAGATCACCTACTCGTGTGCAGTGACCTACCCACGTGAACCTGGTCAATCTACTCAAGGTGAGTGATACTACATTATTCTAGCGTCGCCTGGGGGAATGCAACCTAGATCGTGAAGTACACAAGGTGATCAGGAGAACCGCCTATCCTCTGATGGTGAACCCATCGAGGTGAGATCTACGTACGTACGACCTATCAGAGTCCACCTACCTGGTAAGACTTACCTGAGTTTGCCTAATATTAAGTGTATATTTTTACACTTTATCGTACCTTTTTATTTGAGCTTTTGGTGTGTTTTAACGATAATTGGTGCTTAAAAGTTGATTTATTGTATTTTAGGTACAAATTGAAGAATTGGAAAAGTGTGGGGTCAAAACTGCATTTTCGGAGAAAATATGGGCCAAAAGTGAATGAATCAAAAATCTGAAGAAATTAGTCCGGGACGGCCGTCCCAAATTTACACTTAAAACTGGGACGGCCGTCTGAGATGCAGAAGCAGTCTCTGGTTTTGAGACGGTCGTCCGAGTTTTAGTACAAAATTCGGGACGGCCCTCCGAGATGACGAAAAGGCGTAGTAAAGGAATCCTAATTGCACAAGGAAACTATCTTCTTCTCCAAATTTTCCACCCTATATAAGACCAAGATAAGCACACAACTGGGGATCCATCTTTTACGCAATTTCAAGAGCAACGAAGCAATAACGAAGGCGAAGAATTCGAAGACTCCAAGCATAGATTTATCGTTTATGATTAATTTTATTTGCGTTTATACTTTAATCATGAGTTGCTAATTTACTTATGAACCCAACTCTATGATTTATGCAAGTTTTAATTCCGGGTTATTTCTTCTACTTGTTTTATCAAGTGCATGAATTTGATCACCTTATGTGCTTTTATGTTATTGTTAATCGCATGAATCGGAAGATCGGGTGAATAGTTAAAACTGTGGTAGAAGAGCTTTTGTGATATTAACATAGGAATATAGTCAATCTCTTAGGTAGCCATTATTGATATTTGTGCTTAATGTTGTGTTCTAGAATTAATTGCGTAGGAATACAGTAATTGAATCTAGAGTATTAGAATCGTAATACACGCGGAAGCGGGTTATGATAAATTTAGTATCTCAGGTTAATAATCCGGGTTTATTGCTTGCATAATTAAAGGGATCGGGGAAGTAATAATCACATAGGGGGAAGAATAAAATCCTAGGCTTGTTTACTCTGATTAAATCTTCGTTTTTAGTTGCTTCCGCGTTCTTGTCTTTTTAATTTGTTTTAATTGCTTTGGTTTAATTTTAGTTTATTAATCATCTTTCGACTGTGTAGGGTGGGCTTGAATATAATTGGTAGAATATAGCGTCTAGGATTAGATAATTAAATATTCTCTGTGGGATCGATACTTGAACTTAAAATCTACTTTATTACTTGTACGATACGTGCACTTGCGTGTAGGTTATCCACCAACACCTACCAATATGAAGTTCATAATACCCAATTACATGGGTCATTCTCACCAAGACATTGTACATCACCCTCGCCAAGGTTGGACAGCGCCCAAGAAAAAAGAAAAAAAAAAAAAACAATTGGACATCCCACCCCAAGGGTTGGACATTCTATTATCTTTCATCCCAAGAGTTGGACATCCCACCCCAATGGTGATACACCCCCTTACCACTCTACCCCAAGGGTTGGACATCTCATTCAAGGGTTGGGCATCCCCTCATCTCTTTAACCAGGGATTGGACATCCCATCACAAGGGTTGGGCATCCCCTCATCTTGTTACCCAAGGGTTGGACATCCCACCCCAAGAGTGGTACACTCTCTTACCTCTCTACCCCAAGGATTGGACATTACACCCCAAGGGTTGGGCGATCCCTATCCTCTAGAATATTTATAAAAAATCCTTAATCTTTCACTATTACAAAAACCTCAAAGCTCATACTTTGGGAAAATTACATTTTATGTCCATAAACTATACCGTTAAAATGATTTTTGTCCTCAAACTTTTGCACCCACGAAATATATTCTCAAACTTGCCACTTTGTAACAATTTGTGTTCGGCCGTTAACTTCGGCAGTCAAGTTAAACGGAATGTCACATGTGGCACACGTGATATTGACATGGCTGTTAAGATTGACCTGGCTTACACCCTACGTCGATTTCGTCGATTGAATATGGTGTGGAGTTACACGTCATTCTCTCCCCCTTATTTCAATTATGAAATCCTTAATTTCTCATTACCCCAATTCACTGAAGCTGAACCTGATCAGATAAACCCTACCCTGAATTCCTCGTAGAAATCCTCAAATTGAGGTGAAATTCGGCATCAACAAGATCGCCTAATCTTAATTTCGCAAATAATCGAACATTTGTGGAAATGAAGCATCAAAAATCGACCAACAATCACAAATTTTAGCAAGTTTCTTTAAAGTTCTTATCTTTGAAATTCGGTTTTGGGAATTTTGGATTTGTTATGCGTTTATGACTTTGAACTCCGTATGATTTCGAACAACATTGAAGACCTAATTTTAAATTTGAGAGTGTGTTTATAGGATTGAAAGAAATTTTCAGATTTGATGGCTGGGGGTTCGGGTGTGAAAAGTGAAGTGAAAATTGGGGATCTGGTAAATTTTGGAATTGGGTTTAGATCAAAAGATTTGTGTGCCAACTCAACATTTGACGGCCACGTCGGCATCACGTGCGCCCCACGTGACAATTTGACTCACGAAGTTAACGGCGGAACACAAACTGTTAAAAAGTGACAAGTTTGAAGACATATTTCATGAATGCAAAATTTTGGGGACAAAAATTATTTTATTGGTAAATTTTAGGGACATAAAATGTAATTTTCCCCTCATACTTTCATACACGATCATAAAATAAACAACAAACTTTCATCGGAAGAAACTAGATCACTATCAATGTTCCCTATGGGTAATTGGCACTTTGCACCCTCGAATTACATGTCATTGGCACTTTGCACCCTTAAATTAGAAAAATTGGCAGAATGCACCCTTCAATTAGAATTTCTTTGGCACTTTGCACCCTCATCAATATTTTGCCTAAAAAATGACCGGTTACCTGTTTGTTTGTGGGGTTAATGAGGCGTAACCCCCTCAATAGCAAAAATATTAGAACTAGGTACTAAGCATTTTTTTAATATGGTGCAACCCCCTCCATTTTATGTATTCCAATACTATCCCTACATTTTCCTTTTGAACTAGACCCCCCTCCCTTTAAATAGGATCGGTCAACCAACTCTCTCTCTCTCTCTCTCTCTCCTTGAATTATTTTAATCATTTTAATTATATTTCGATCTTTTTTACTTTTACCTTTTTTTTTGGAAAAGATCTACGAAATATTGGTGAACAACTAAATTAATGAATTTAACTACTGACTTTAGTAGTCAACTATAATATTCTACTAGTTTGCTATAAAATTGGGTCGGTCAACTACAAAATAGTGAAAGTTAACTATAAAATTTTAATAGTTAGCTATAAATTGTGATAGTTAACTACTAAATTATAGTAGTCAATAATCATTTATGTACCATAATTTTATGACCGAAATTCACCACCGTTAAATTATATACCCATCGGTAAGTAATTCCAACACTTTCACAATTACGCCCAAAGTCCCAAATGATCTCAATAGTTTGAAGCATATTGATATCTTCCCTGTAAATTCAATTTCACTAAAAAACAAATTTCCACAATACAACTATCACTAGCCGTAATTTGTCTTGAAAAATTAGATCTGAGCCAACGAAATGAGCATAAGGCTCCAAGACAATAATGCAAGACTCTAGCGGCGGAGATTTTAAGTTAGAAAATCAGCGGTAGGGGATGCGTTAAGAAACAGCGGTGGCGAATGCTGCTTCGTCAGAAAAAAGATCTGAACGTTTCATTGTTACTAGACCGGGTGACCCAATGATAGCCATGAAGATGCGGCGGCTATGGATCCGTCAATTTTGGTAGAGAAGATGTACAAGTCAATTTTAGTAGAGAAAAGAGACATAGCAAATGATTCGAGAGGAAAAAAAAAAAGAGAAATAGAAAGAGACGTATCAGGGAAGAGAGAGGGGGGAGAGAGAAAGTGAATGAGAGAAAAAAGGAAAAAAAAAGATATGTAAAAAATATGAAAAGAGGGGGAGGAAAGAGAAAGAAAGGGACGGTTGAGAAGAGAGAGGGGGAATAGAGAGAAAGAGTGGGAGAAGAAATGACAAAATTGAAATAATAAACACGTGAGGGGGTTTCACAATTCATAATGTTAATTTTAGATTTCTTTACAAATAGTGAATATTAAAATGGGTCTGGACTCTATTATTTTGTGTATTGAGGGGGTTATCCCTCATTTTCCCTTGTTCGTGGGATTTGAAGAGTGATAGATTTGTATTTCTTTTATTTTTTTCATAAATTTAAAAACCGTTCATCATGTAATAATCGGATTCATCATTTTACCCATGTTCTCAATTCAACCCCATGTTCTTCATGCTTTTTTATAATAAGCAAAGAAGCAAGATTGGAGCTTTTTTATTCATTTTATAGTCTAGTCCTCAACACAGGGCAGACAACAACACGGCTGAACCAGACAAGCTTGGCGGCTGCTGCCACCTTGACTTCAAGAAACTTCGTCTAACAACAGTAAACTGTAAAAGCACAAAAATTTAAAGGGCTCTTAAGATATAGGTCCCTGGTGACAAAACTAATTAGAACTAAATGACAAGCTCAACTAAACATTTGCTTCACATCCTTTATTAAATTCATTCTAAAAATGCCCTTTCACTCATCTTTATTTTTTCAATTTTCACTCTACATTTTTTACGTTATTATATATAAAACAAAAAATTCCTTATTTATAACATTTTTTTGAAATTTACGTTTTTTTTTCTTCTTTTTTGTTAAATAATTCAACAATTTTAAAAATACTATGGTATACTATGGTGTACTATGTTGTACTATCGTTTTTACACTATTATTAAAAAAAAATCTACAATATTATTGAAAATTACAAAACAAAACTCGTTTTTCGTTTTTGTTAATTCAATATATATATATATATATATATATATATATTTTAATATTTTATTTGTTGTAATATTATAGTAGACTGTGGTATACTACGGTCCACTATGGTCTACTATGGTGTACTACCAAACCCTAGCAGCCAACAAACACACAATCCTCGTCAACCCTAGCCGTCAAACCCTAGCCGCCAACGTCTGCATCCATCGCAACCATAGTCGCCTACGAACTTCGGGAAAACCAGATTTACGATTTGGAACCTACATCAAACAAAATCTCTTGAAGATCAAGATCAAATCTCCACCATAATTAACCACATCCCCCGCCACAACCACAACAACCCCTCGCCGCCATCTCGACCATCAGAGCCAGCCGGCTTGACCACCACAGCCCGCGGCCGCCGTGTCCTCCTCCACAGCCCCGCCGCCATCCCGACCACCACAGCCCGCCGTCTAGACCACCACAATTGCCGATCCCGAATCAACCACCATAGCCCCCGCCGCCGTCTCGACTACCACAACCCCTCTTCGCCATCTCAACCACCACAGCCCGCCGCCTCGACAACAGCCCGCCGCCGCCGCCTCCTTCTCCACCACAGCCCCCGCCGCCGCCCTTTCCACCACAACCCCTGGCTTGGCTCGGCTACTACTGAATTAATTAACAAGAGAGGTGTGTGGGGATGGAGAGGTGAGAGAGAGAGAGAGAGAGCAAGAAAAAAAACGGAATTGCAGATACACAGATCGTGTGAGATAGGGAGGAAGAGAGAGAACGTGAGAGAAACCAAAAAACAAAATAAATCTGAATTGGAGAAACGTAATATATGTAGGTTATATAATTTAGGGTATAAGGGTAATATAGGGATAAAAAAAATTAGGGATGTGGCCCATATATTATTTGAAATTAAGGGTTTAATCAAAAAAATGAATTTGAACTTGTCATTTAGTTCAAATTCGGTTTCGTTTGAGGGGCTCATAGCATATTAACCCAAATTTAAAACTACTTTTAACTGATTTTGGTGAAGCAAAGAAACACATGTATAATGTATTGCTCTCTTAATAAATATTTTCTGTTTGAAGAAGAGTTGGTAGTGACAGTACCATAATGTGAGAAAAGAGAGAATATCAAGAAACCTCAACGAGAAGAAGAGGACAATGTAAGTCTACGTGCACCACAATCTGCATTTCATCGTTACCGCCGCTGCCATTGGATGGCTCAGAAGCCGCCGCGTCTATCATACCCAGCGGCGGAGGCAAAATAGGCTCTCTTTGATGAGCCGGCTCGCGAAATCTCATGTAGTTGTCGTAGATATTGCCGTCAGCGCCTACGGAGAGGTTGGCGTTATTTTGGCGGCAGAGAACCAACAACAAACCGATGATGACGTTGCCGAAGAGGAACACGAAGTGGTGGTTGAAGGTGTGAAGAAGTGAACATAAAACCCATCGAAAAAATCAAAACCGCCGGAAGGAGCGCCGACGACCACGAAATCAACCCAAAACGTATACCATCATAACTTGGCGACTCCATTCCCACGGAGGCGATGCGTAGCCTTCTCATTCTCAAACCTCACGTTATCAAACACTCCCCATTCCGTATTGTAAATTACAGACAAATTTTCTCTAACTTTAACGACAAGTTAACTATATAGTTGAAGTCGTCTGGATTTTTTTCGATTCAGAATATAGATTTTGCAAAAATGGAAGCAGAGCCCAATAAAAGGGGGAGGATCAGAGCATCAAAGAGAAAGGAAATTGTCGGGAGAAAATGGAAGGGTTAAGGGAAGAAAATGGAGAACATGGGTTAAATAATGAACCAAATTATTAGACGATGAACGATTTTTTAATTTTTGAAGAAAATAAAAGAAAGATTCTACATCCCTTCAAATCCCACAAAACAGGTTACCGGTCACTTTTTAGGCAAAATACGAACTAGGGTGCAAAGTGCCAAAGAAATTGTAATTAGAAGGTGCATCCTGCTATATTTCTAATTTAAGGGTGCAAAGTGCCAATGACGTGTAATTCGAGTGCAAAATGCCAATTACCCATTCCTGTATCATAAATTATGTCGGCAAATTATAATTGTCAGGTTGTTAACTTAACTGTCTTCCTCTCACTATCTGTCACGCTATGTATGAGTCTTTGTTCATTTCTAAAGAAGCCATTTAACAAGTGACTATACTGAAAAAAAGAAATATATATACTTTTTATTTTGTATGGTAATCTTTTATTGTTGTAGTTGTATCAGCACGACCAAGAGTAATGAAATGTATTTCTCACTATTATAAAAGTATTTTTCCACCACTAAAAAAGTTACTTTTTGTTGGTAATATTAGATTTGTATGAACATTGATATTGTTTCTGTCATTGAAATATCACTAATAAGTTTAGTTGGACAGTATAATATATTTATTATTATAATTGCTATTGTTATGTATTTAATTATTTTCTTCAATTTTGAAATGTTATCCATTGCACGTGTATAAATACTATTATAAATCTACTAGCAAAATAAGAATATGGGAGATCAAACATAGGAAAAATAGAACCTCTTTTCTTGTTCTTTCTTGTATTCTCAAATGTGATCATGCCTTTACAAGAATGTGCTATTTATAGCACCAAATGATAGTCTAAACCAAATGACACAAGTTCGTTTAAGGAATTCATAACTACACTAATTAATGAACACTAATTAATGAACATCCATTAACGACTTAACGTACATACTTATTCAATGTATTTACAACAAGGGGTCATTAGTAATAAGCCCATCATATAGTTAAGAAGTGGCCCTTATATAGCTAAGAAATGGTGATATATCCACTATTGAAATCTTTCTTTGTGATAACCCTTTAGAAATTTTATTCTCAATACAACCCTTACGTCAATTAGCACAGTTTGTCCCAATTATTCATTTTTTTTCTCTATTTCCTTAACAACACAGTCACCTAATTCCTAAAAATCTGCTACCAAATCAAAAAAAATTATTGAATTTTTTTAATTTTTATTATTTTCGGACTTTATTTAGCATTTTTTATTTTTTTTAAACAAAAAATTGATTTTTTCTTCTAAACGTGTTTACTACGCCGAATATGACTATAGTTGAATATGACTATAGTCTAATATGACAATATGTGACTATATCAACTGTAGACATATTCTTTCTTTATATTGTAGTTGTTTTACATTGTCAACTTATAAATTCCGATTAGATAGTGTAGTACAGTCATGTTTACCAAATTATATAAAACAATCCAATCAACATCCACACAAAAAATCACAATTTCAATCTTGTTATTACGAGTCAACTTGAAACGAGAAGATCGAACATATTCAACAATAGTCATATTAGAATATGACTATAGTCATCTTACTGCTGCTGCTCAAATCTGAAACTGTATGTTCATATCTGGAGGAAAAATAAAAAGAGAAATCGAAAAATACAGAAATAGAGATAGAAAAATAACGAAAGAGAGGGAAGGGGAGTCAACGACAACAGCGGTGGCGGCGGTGAACGAAAGAGAGAGTGAGAGAGACGGCGACGGTGGTGGTGGTGGACAAATTTGGAAGAAAAACTGAGAAATCGAGAGAGATAACGAAAAAGAGAAAAAGAGCCTTACGCGGAGATGAAGGAGGCGGCGGCGACGGTGGTGGTGGTGGTGTACAGATCTATGTGGAGATGATGGTGGTGTAAAGAGAGAGAAATCGAGAGAGATAACGGACAAGAGAGAAAGAGATTTATGTGGAGACGAAGGAGGGAGCGGCGGTGGCAACGAGCGGCGGTGGCGGCTGTGGAGGAAGGTCGGAATTTTCGAAGAGAGCTGAGGGATTTAGGTGGAGAGGTGGAGAAGATAGAAGATGAAAGTGATAGAGGTGGAGAAATAATTAGGGGTGTAGTAAATGAGAATATTTTTGTCTTCTCACACTAGGCCAGGGGGTCTTACTAATTAAGAACAAAATTTGGATGTAGGCAATTTTTTTTAAAGTCAATTAGATTTAGTTCAAAATATTTTTCATTTAAGGGGTATTGCATATTTTCCCTTACGAAAAATACTAGTATTTAAAAATTGATTGCCATATACTTTTCCAAACATAGTAAACTTTCGAAAGTGCAAAAATAATTCCTTAATACCTAGTGTCTTTTCGTTATCCCTAAACTAGCCTAAAGATAACGCTAAAAGTCTAAAATAAACTACTTCCTTTTTTCCATTTTATTTGTCGTTTTGAGTTGATGCACACATATCAAGAAAATTAATTAATGTGCATGAATTCTGAAAAAAAAACATAATAAAATAAAAAAAAAACTAGTTTCATTAATTATTTCACCTAATTTTATTAAGAGTAATAAGGGCAAATATGAGAAATATACTACGCTTCATTAGAAATCCAAATAAACACTTATTTTGAAATAATAAAATGAGCAGGTTATTTGACAACACCCCCCCCCCCCCCCATCACACAAGTGTAATTACAATGAGTCCAATTTTTTTTACAACTTTTTGAGATAAATCCATTTCAGCATTTATTAATAAAAAATAATAAATTATCACAATTATACCCCTAACATATAAGTAACGTATGTTTTAGGATTGTAAATAAAAAAAGATATGCAATATCTTTTCCTATTATATGGTAACAACACCTTAAATAGTCCCACGATTCTCGTCCCTTAACTATAGAGAACTGTCCAACGTAATTGGTATTTTTTCCACATTAATACCGATCTGAGTACTAGCCAGAAAATCGTCGCCGGCGATTTAACGGAGTCGTCAATTGCGGCGTTCAACAGCGACGGCGCGCTGCAAAAGTTGTTGCTACGGCGGGTTTGCTGCTGCAACGCCGTCATTTGCTTCATTCCTCCGTCAACAAACCCCAACCAACTGTTAGAGTAGGTGACCAACAAGCCAACATGTGGCTGTGGTCTTTCGTATTTATTATTGTAATAAACGAACCTTTATTCGTATTAATGATAAAACACCTTGGCATTCTATATCTTTGTCCCTTTGTCACAAGCATAGATATAGTCCTTACAGTTATTACAAGTACTAGTAATTGATCGTTAGGATCGTGAGATATTTACTTAAGTATTATAACTGTTAAACGTGTTCCTAGTCGAAGGGTTACGCCACTAATGAGGATATCGGCCTTTCCCATTAAGACTAGCACTTAGTGTATGTGTACTGCATCTCATCAGTAAACGGTATTGTGATATCGGCATGCATAAGTGGGTGCTCGTAAGTTGACGAGTTCACTGAACTCCCTCACCCTAGAAATCTCTAAGTGGTTCCCAATAATCGAGTAGAGATATCTATGGTATAGTTGTACACCATTAGTCCTTATGACCTAGACATCACCGTGACTTCACTAGAGGACCAGCTGTATCGTGACCTGTCCCTGAGTTCCACCGAGGACCATCCCAAGGGCCAGTGTTCGTGCAGTCCGAAATCTAGTGGGAGGTCTGTGCATTGTAGTCGGGGATTCGATCGCTAGAATAGTCTTGGATGTCCTGTGTGTTCTGAAAGTTTGTAATCATTCTAAGTCTCTGGCCAGAGCTGACTAAGTGATGATTATATTAGTGAATTCGATTCTCTAAGTCATGTACGTAAGGATTACAACACTTAGAACGATCGCACCGTCATCGAACATATAAAGAGGTCTCGATGAACCAATGCCTCTAGTTCGATCGGGACATATGAATCGAAGGGACCGTACTGTACGTTAACTATATCTGAAGGTTCTTGCAGACACTTCATTTGTATCTAGGGAATCATGACGCGTAGTTGCTAGACGCCAATCTTGATTCGTTGGGTGATTAAGGTGAAACGAGCTTCATCTTAATCGTAACTCTAAGGGACGAGTTTTGACCACAAAGAGTTGTGGGCCCACGGCTAGCTTACACCTGAACCATCGAGGGTCACACTGCTCGTGCACATGAGATCTTTGAATAAACGGTCAGAGATAAAATAGATTATCTTTGCATGATTGGAAGTCAATACGATTGAATCCAACATTCGTAATTTGGAATTATGAATGAGAATAAGAAAAGGAAAAAGAATAGGCGAACGTGTTAGTGAACTTTCTAAATCGGGAAGTTTCCAAATTTAGAAAGAGCACTGAACTAGGGTTTCCACTTTTGGAAAGTTGGAAAATGAAAGATGGCACTCGTAATGACGAGGATGTTATAATGATTCCGAAAATGTAATCGTTGCAATTTTCCGATCATTGAATTGAGAGAGACGAGCAAGTAAAGGAACTAACGAGCTTAAGCTGTTGGGCCCGGTCCAACTTAAGCCCGTTAGGGTTTTATGCAAGGGACTATAAATACTTGATTTATAGGCCTTGCACAAACACACAAGAAAAAACCCTAACCCTAGCCGCTACACTCTCTCTCTCGGCCACTCCCCCCGCGGCCACCACCGCGCCGTTGTCGCCTCTCCGTCGCCGGAATCGGCCATCTATTGGCCGATCCTTTTCGGTACTCTTTCCTTCTTTCTTTTTCTTCCGTTAATTTTAACTATTACGTGTCTAGTGCCACGTGTTTAGTAGATCGAAGTATACGAGGTGAAATCCGAGAGGAGGAAGATCGAAGATCGAAGAATCGAGGAGCAGCGCACAAGCCGAAGCCGCACGCTGCCCCACGCGCCGCCCCGGAAGTCCGCGCGTGAAACTCACGCGCCGCCGTGGCCATCTCATCGCCGCTGCCGCTGCACCGCTGCTGCCCCGATTGTACGGATTGGTTTCCGTATCAATCTCGACTTGCTAAACGCTCCTACCTCACGCTTCAAGAGGTAAACACACGAATCCCTTGTTTCGATTCGTTTACGTTTAGACTATGTATCCATGTTTGCTATCGTATGATTTTATGTGATTATGTGTAATCGTTTTAAATCATTGCAAGCATGTTATTTGGTTTAAACGCGAGCATGTTAATTGATTTAAATTCGGTTTAATAATTAGCATGTATGTTGTTATTTGATTTCGCTGGAAGCGCAAAGGTACGCAATTAATTGAATTTAATTTGTCGGGCATGTTCTTATGTGCTTTAAAGTCGTTTAAATCGCATGAATTTTTGTTTTCCGCTGCGTATGCGTGCCCGAAACCCAACACCAACAACTGCTACTGATTGATTACCAAATGCGGTTTATAGAGAGAGAAAGTGATGAAAAATAAAGTGGGTTTGAAGAAATTGCGGGTGAGATTTGTTGAAGGCGGGGTATAAATTAATGAGAAGATTTCTTCGATTATACGATTCAATTGTTTAAACTCTCTTTCAGCTTCCATTTCCATTTCATCTTCTTCTTCTTATTTCATCCTTTTTCTACAGTAATTAAATTAATTGCATATATTTTCCTATTATATAGTAACAACACCTCCTTAAATAATTCCACGATTCTCGTCCCTTAATTATAGAGAACCGTTTTAACGTAATTGGTATTTTTTCCACATTAATACCAATCTGATTGCATGAGGAGGAAGTTCGTCTCAAGAAAATATAGAGTGGTTTTCGTACTTTTGACGCAAACTGTGTTAGTGCATAATGGTCGTGGTTTTATCACTGTTCATAAGAATGCACATGGTTTTTCTCCCCCATTGTTATGTGGTTGTTAGCATCTAGTCGATAGATCCTTTTAAATTAAAGATTGGTTTTGACACAATGCTTGATTTCAAAGTAAAATGTAAGAGTAGTTTTTGCACGCAAAGTGGTTTTGATTAATTACATAGTCTGTTAATGATAAGCTTTTAGTGAATTTGTAATGAAATTTGTTAACTACATATTGATTTTCGATAATTACAGAGTGTTTTTCATTAATTATAGAATGGTTTTTGTTAATTGATAAGTTTTAAGTGAATTTTTGTAATGGAATTTGCTAATTACATAGTGATTTTCATTAGTTTACAGAGTGGTTTTCATTAATTACATAGTTGTTTTTGTTAATTACATAGAGATTTTCAATAAGTTTATAATGGATTTTCGTAACGGAATACTATAATCACATAGTGGTTTTGGTAAGTTTATAGTGAAAAACAATTTGTTAAAAACAATTTTTTTAAAATTTAAATTTGAAAAACAGAAGTATAAAAAATAAAATATAAAAATTAAAAAAATGAAAAATAAACTTTTTTAAAAACAAAATTAAAAATTTCTTATGAAGAAATAAAATAAGAAAAGAAATAAAGATGAGATTTTTAGAATGGATTTGTGAGTATTATTTTGGGCATAAATCTGAAGCGCGATTTGGGGGTATAATTTTTGGTGAAGATTTGGGTGTAGATTATGGGTATAATTTTTTGATTTGAATAATTATACTAATTAATAATTAGTGGGGGCATATATGATTTTTCAGGCCCAATGAATTTATGTCAAATATTATTTACAAATAAGAATTTATCAAAAAGTAAAATTTCAATGGGGGTGTTTGTCATATAGCCCCTAAAATGAGAAGGAGGGAGTACTACACTAGCAAAAAAACCTTGTCTTTTACCTCAATAAATTTTTGTTATTTTAAATTTCAGTTGATACTGAAATTCTAATGGAAATCAACTAGGGTCTGATTGATTGAAGGAAAATAGTAGGTAACGTATTGAAAATGTGATGTAAAATAATTTTCTTGTTTGGTTGATAAGTAAAATACTATGTAAAACAATTTCATGGAAGATGTGGAAAAAAATTGCACTAAAAGAAGGGAATTTCCCTAAGAAAAATGAGGAAAATGTGTCATTTTATCTCTCTTTACATATTCTTCTTCTCTCTCATCTCTTTCTCTCTCTCCTCAGTCACCCTTCTCTTCTCTCTCTTATGTCTCTCTCCTCTTTTTTTTTGATAATTAAAAGGCATTAATAACAAAAGAAAAATATATATATCTCTCATCTATGTTACACACATAAAATATCCATCTTATTTTACATTTTGTTTTATTTGTTACATGACATTTTTTTGGGTTAGAATTTATTTAAAAAAAAAATTATCTCTTTTTGGGTTACAATTTATATTGAAATAAAAATGATCCACAAAAGCCTTAGTTTTTGAATAATAATTCATTTTTATTTTCATTTTACTTTGTATCTTTCTCCATTATTTTCCCTTAAAAATCAAACGAAACTAAAGAAAATGATTTTCCTCAAAATTATTTTCATCACTATTTTTCTTAGGAACCAAACACAATTAAAATTTTAAAAGTCCTTGATTTCTTTTTCCTTTTTTCCTTTTGATGATGCTAAAATATAGCTCACCTAGGGTGGTGTAGAAAATGCACTGGGAGAGCAAAGCGGATCAGTAGCTTCACAACTTGATGATCCTGAGGTACCTGCGATCATAGAACACATGAACTAAGCCGGGGGTTGATCCGGCGGAAACCCCTCCAACGCTCAAGTCAGACGTGCTGATCATATAAATAGTCCAGAGAATACGTATTGTAGTATTGCTCAGTTAATAGGACGTACCTTATGGAATGAGTTCAAATGTGTATTTATAGCTTAGTTGAGATTGTCGGGCCCAAACCTTGCTTGAAGGTGATTGGGCCTCGGTGATAGTGGTCTTCGATACTGGGCTCGTGGCCCAGTAGATAAATAATTTGTAGGCCCATTGGGTTGGGCCAATTAGGCATATCACCTTTGAATTTTTATTTTCCTTATTTTAAAATTCATGAACCAATTAGAGCCCTAATATTTAGTCAACTAATGAAAGTCATCTAATGATAACTCAGTTTGAGTTTGGACAACCATTGTCGATAACACAAAAAAGAAAAATAAAGTTAAAAGAAGGAAAAAAGTCAGATGCCAACTAATATTGAAGTAAACTAATGCTTAATTAGGTAATCGAAGCATCGACAACCTGCCAACAGAAAAAAAAGGTTAAAAGAAAAATAAAGTCAAAAGCAAAAAAAACAAAGTCAGATGTGAGCTTATGATGAAGTCAACTAATGTTGATTAGTTGAGTCGGATAATCAGCTCTCGACACATTCCGTCCGATTTCCACCCGTAGTTCAACCTATTTTCATAGGAATCATAAAATGTAGGGACTAAGTTGAAACATTTGAAAAATTAAGTGACCCTAATCAGATTTGTATTCCTGCAATCGACCGACCCTGCCCAAATCAGAACTAATATAAAATTGTTGGACCGAATGCAATTTCAAAAATTTGAAACAAAACACGATCCCTCTCTTCTGTAGTCGGCGTCACCAGCCCTAACCCATTTCCGCCGCCACGAAGAACACACTCACACCACTAACACAGCCAGAAGCCGTTCCGTCCGATAAATCGCCGCCGCGGTGCGCGAGAGCCGCACATATTTCCATTCCGGCGATAAATCGTTTATTTTAGATTTTAGAACGCCAGCCGCTGTTGCCGGAATTTTGTCGCGGTGGCCTCCGTTCCGGTTCCACTAACCCCGTTCCGGCCGCTATAGAGGCGTTCCGGCGAACCATGGAAGAGAGCAATGTGAAATTTGGGGCAATGGAAGATGTAAAGGCTGGGTCTTTGCTCGAGGTAAAGGGCACCGAATTACAAGGGAAGCAAATGCCAGTGAAAAATGAAGAACAAGGAATCGAAGGTGATGATTTCTCGTTGAAAAATGAAAAGGACTCGTTGACAGAGAAAATTACCAAGGAAGAAATTGATTGTGCTAATAACTCAGAAATTGAACCGCGGGATAAAACACGCGCTATTTCGCGAGTGAGCAAGAGCAAAGATAACAAACCAAAAGAGACTAAAGCCGAAAAAGATGAACAAGATTCTGATAACGGCTCGCAGCATAAGAAGTACCGGAATTTAAGGAAAAAAAGATCTCCAGAAACAATGGAAGAAAGGAGAGCTTGTACCAAGAGAAAGTATATCAGTGATGTATGAATTGTTATTTATACTCGTGTTAATTTGTTTATCCTTGTTATGTAAATTTGTCTAGGATTACTGTTGACAATCAAAATGGATTATGAATGACCAGGATCCGAAAGATGCGTACCAGATGTGTCATCAGTGCATGAAGAGTGATAGGAAAGTGGTGAGGTGCAGCGAATGCGCCCAAAAAAATCAACATAAACGCTACTGCTTCCCTTGCATTGAGAGATGGTACATGTTTTTATACTTCAATTCAAAATTAACGAAGTTGTAGCTTCTTTATTTTCGAAACCTATTTATTCCGCGTACTCGATTTCTCGTTGCAATAAATCATTTATACTCTCTCTGTTTTGTCTTCCCTTGTAATTAAGAACTCATAAGATATTTGGCACAAGTGTTTTGCTTCCTCTAAATTATGATTAATTGCTTACGATTTCCATTGGTTTGTGTCTGTCTTCATATTGGGTTAGGTTTTCTGATTCTGGATGCATCTTAACTTAATTATATGATAGTTTGTAAAATTGCTCTTTGTGATTGTTGGGTCGATTTGCTGTGGAGATGCGAAATGCTTTCGTAAAATAAGATTATTATATAATGACGATTTTGACTGGACAATAGATTTGCGGTGACTGATCATACTACTGATACAGTAGTTTTCAGTATACCTTTTTTGAGTTTTCGAGCAGTCTTGTGGGATTAAATTGCTCGGAAGCTTAGTTACTGTTATAAATGTTATTAAACATCTACTTGGTTTTGTTGGAGGCTTCCTTACTTTTCTTATCTGTGCTCTCTTTATAGGTATCCCGAACTATCTGAGGAAGATATAGTTAAGGCTTGCCCATGTTGCCGTAATAGTTGTAACTGTAAAGCCTGTTTACGTAGATTTAATGTACCGAAGGTATTTTTTTTTTATGGTTTTCCTGCTACGTGATTGTCCATAATTGCTTTTTTATGTTTTTCCATAACAATCTTCTGATGGTTATTGCAGGATTTATATTCTGGTGATCCGAAAAATAATTTGGAAAAGATATGGTTCTTTAAGTATCTCATTAGTTACCTCCTGCCTTTTCTCGAGGAATTTAGTCAAAATCAGAGTGCGGAAAAAGACGTGGAAGCCAAGATTCGTGGTAATTTTGTGAACGTTTTACTCTATCTGTCAGTGTCTGCATGTAGTATCTTGACATTTGTCAAGGATTTTATTAGACGAGTAGCTACTAAAAGTTATGCTGTGCAACTTGACTAGGTACTTGGAAAATTTCTTTTAATTGCTTTGAAAATTCCTTTTAGTTTAGAATTAACAGGTAAGCTGCAACCAATAGCTGATTTATTGTATAAACAAAATATGCCTGCTTATTAAAAACCCAGTGTCTCTTAGGACTGAATAAGTATAACTGATGTCCAAAAGAGGAAACATGTGAAAGTAAAGTAGATAAAATCAAGATCAACTAATCCCCGAGAAAAAAAAAGAAACCTAGTAACTGGTGTCATTTAAATTTTTATCGCGTTACTTTTGAGATTAAATAAGTCTCCACTATTGTAATTCCATTAATGCAGGATCGTCGCTGTCAGATGTAAAGATAGAGAAAATTGACTACTCTATTGATGAGCGTCTGTATTGGTAAGCATTTAGATGAACTATTACCTACCAACTTTAACATTTCTTTGTTTAAATGATTTGATATCTTTTTGTACAGCAACAATTGCAGGACCTCCATCGTTGATTTCCATCGAAGCTGTTCGAGTTGTTCGTATGATCTCTGTGTGACTTGCTGCAAGGAGATTCGAGAAGGCTGTTTGAGAGTCTGTGATAGGGATGTAGTAATCAAGTATGAAGATAAAGGAATTGACTACTTGCATGGAAAAGAATCGTTAAAGAAGAAATTAACTCGAGTGTCACCCAGTGAGTCAAATAGCAGCGAAGAATTGCCATTGCCCGAGTGGAAAGCAACAGAATTAGGTCAGATTCCTTGCCCACCAAAGGAAAGGGGTGGGTGTGGACATGGAAATTTGGAGCTCAAGTGTATTTTTGGTGAAAATTGGGTGTCGGATTTAAAGGAAAATGCTAAAAAAATAGTTCTTTCGTGTGGATCTGCTGAGGTATCTCATAGTCAAAGTCAATGTCCTTGTTTTGAATTAAATAAGGGTGTTAATGTTGAGGATGAACAATTGAGAAAGGCGGCCAATCGAGGAGATTCTGATGACAATTACTTATACTGTCCTCTAGCAAGTGACATACAGCCAGGGAAACTGGAGCACTTTCGGAGACACTGGATAATGGGAGAGCCAATTGTTGTAAGAGATGTTCTCAAACTTACATCTGGATTGAGCTGGGACCCAATGGTGATGTGGCGTGCATGCCGTCAGATTTTAATTAAAAAGGGTTCCTCCGACTTGATGGTGACAGCTTTGGATTGCCTCGACTCCTGTGAGGTGAGCACTTTTAAGACGCCAAGTAGAATTTGTGATACGAGCCTCCAAATTATTTCTTGCCCTAAATTTGGTCCTAAATTCACTACCACAATTCACTGCAACTGATATCTTGGATTCATTCCATAATTTTTTTTGTTTCCCTTCATTTTTGTACGTCTATAAGTGGAATCTTATTTAAAACGATAACATAATTTTTTTCGTGTTTATGTGAATTTGTAGGTTGATATAAACATTCACCAATTTTTTACGGGATACACTGAAGGCCGGAAACACTATAATTCATGGCCTGAAATGCTTAAATTGAAGGATTGGCCCCCTTCCACCTTGTTTGAGAAGCGACTGCCACGCCATGGTGCAGAATTTCTCAGTGCCTTGCCCTACAAAGAATATACACACCCACGCTCAGGAATTCTAAATTTGGCTGCAAAATTGTCTACGGAAAAGCTGAAGGAAATTCTAAATTTGAAGAATACAAAATCGTCTGTAGAAATGCTGAAGCCAGACCTTGGGCCTAAAACATATATAGCTTATGGATTTCCTGAAGAGCTTGGGCGTGGGGATTCCGTAACCAAGCTTCATTGTGATATGTCAGATGCGGTAAGTTTTGTTAAGTATATAAATTATTTGTTGAAAATTACAAAATAACTTAACTTGAGCTCTAATTACAGAAGATTTCAGTTAACTGTTCAAGTTACAATTATTTATTATTTGCTTGGAAATTTTGATTTGCTGGTTATTGGATTCTTAATATTATTTAAAATTTGGGGTTCTATGTACACACTCTTAGCGTATAACTTGCAATTGCAAACCTTGCTAATATGATTGTTGGATTTATTGAATTTTTTCAGGTGAATGTTTTGATGCACACTGCTGATGTGGATCCTAAGAAGCATCAGTTTTCAAAGATTGAAAAGTTAAAGAAAGATCATATTAAACAGGACCGGAGAGAACTTTTCTGTAACGCCAATACGGATGACAAAGAGACCGGGATCACTATGCAAGAATCTGAGTCTGCATTTATACAGGGAGGTGCCATTTGGGACATCTTCCGAAGACAAGATGTACCCAAGCTTGAGGAATATCTTAGGAAACACCATAAAGAATTCCGGCATATTTATGGTTGTCCAGTAGAGCAGGTAAGACCAAACTTGTGGTAAAGTATAAGTTTATTCTGTTTTTCTGCCATCCAGTTTTCTCTCTACTCTGTCTTAGTTGAATGTTGGTAGTTGTATTTTCTGCACTTCAATGTTTATGATTAATCTCATTACATAATTTGGGTCATCCCTGTGTTGAGGGGTTGAAGCCCAAAAAATAAATGTAGGCTGGTGCAAAAGGCTATTGTTTGGTGAAGCAAGCATTTCCTTTTCTCTTTGTTCCAACTTATGATTCTCATTTTCTTGATTTAGTAATAGGGGTGCATGCAGTTCAGTTCGAACAGGTTATTCTACTTCGTACTACCTCTTAGAAAGTAGTTTCCTCGTTCCGTTTGTTGCCTAGGTAGAGTTAAAATTTAAGATAATGCCAAATGGTGCCTGATTACAAAAAAACGTAGTTGAAATTTGGAATTGCAGACCCTTTGAGTTATTATAAATAACCCGTGAAGTTTATATTTGTTTTATAACACTATCTCATTTAGTGTAGTTTGTAAAACAGAAATAAACGTGATGAGATAGTTTTAATTTACAAACTTAGCCTTTTCTTTTTGCAAATGAGTCACCTCATGGGTAGTATCTGTAATTACCCTGAAATATAAGAATCCGATCAATATCACTTTGTGCCGTTGGTTGGTTGGGAACTCGTGTGCCAGATACACAATTAAAATTTAAACATTACATGTATGCTTTTTCTCGTAAAAAGGTATGGAAAGAATAATTCTGTATGCTGACTAACATGCATTGCAGTGCTGCTTGTTTTTAATTTTAGATCCATGTTAATAAAATTTTACGTGTAATGTCGGTAAATAAAACTGTTTAGATTCTCTTGTACTAAGTTGTATGCTCTATTTTGTATCTTTTGCAGGTTGTTCACCCGATTCATGATCAGAGCTTGTACTTGACCTCTTATCACAAAGCAAAGCTCAAAGAGGAATTTGGTTTGTTATTCTTGAGCTTTACTAGGTAGTTATTTTTCTGTTATTTTTTATTAACTGCGTTCTGTTTCAAAACTTATATAGGAGTAGAACCGTGGACTTTTGTGCAAAACCTTGGAGAGGCTGTTTTCATTCCTGCAGGATGCCCTCATCAAGTTCGAAATCTCAAGGTACATCAACACTTACGAATTTCAATTTGTCCTAAAAATATCCCAATTTATCTCGGTCATTCAACATGTCCTCGCAGTATTTTATTATCTTGAATGCGCATTTGGGTTTTATATGAACAAATACTTGCAATGAAACCATCATCAGCTCCTAATCATCTAGGGTTGCCATTCTTAATTTAATAATTGGAATCGTACACTTGTGCAAGGTATACTTTCCCGTTTCAGATTAACCTTAGCATGTTCATAGATCGTGCTTGGGTATCTTGTATGGTTTCATGCAGAATACTATCACCTACAGAATTTATTTTTTTATAATGGATTGTGGACTTTGACAAATTTGATTGGAAATTGGGTAAATAGGATCACTTCATATGAAGATAACTTATCATCAGTTAGCTGGATGTAATCAGGGCACTGGGTACGGCACTATGAAAACGTAAGATTGCAAAATAGAATCATAATAATGAGATTACATCTGTCACTTGAAAAGAAAGGCTTGCAACTTGCAAGTATATGTTTAATATTTTTTTTTATCACACTTAATCTACTGTTAGTATCTAATGCGTGGAATATTTTTTGGAATAATCTGTTGAATCGTACCTGCTGTAATTTGATTATTAGGAAATAAGCACTCATAAATGTGGTTAGGAGTTGTAATCTCATGCATTATGTGATATTGGCATAAATTTCTCATAGGATTTGATTAGATTAGTATTCTATTTTACCTCATAAATAGGTTATGTAGTGGTGAACCAACACTTGAAAAAAAACAATGGGGTTTATCGTTCTTTTTCTTTGCATCTTGATAAATAGCTTTAGGTTCTTCTATGTGCTCCTTTTTTCTTCCTTTTATTTTCCTCCTTTTTCCCTGCCGTGTTACTCGTATTTCTTTCTTGCTCTCTTGGCCTTCACTGCTAATCACTGAGAAACAGTGAACCATCAATTTGAAAGAGTATACTGGTGCTCTGCAAAACGTTAGTGCTATATATAGGTTGAATGGAAAAAAAATAACTACAATGTTAAGTTTGAACTTATTTAAAAACAAAAAGGGAAACTTGGTCATCTTCTCGGAACATGACCTAAGCTCGAAGAAAATGTTTTGGTTCATGAGATGGAGCAGACTCTGATTATGTTGTGGCTATGGTTCTTGAAACCTGAAAATCTTTGATTTCTACAAAAGTGCTATTGGAGTCAGTTCAGGGAGCTTATTTGAAGGCTTTTTATGATACCCAAGCTTATAGGACGAAGGTGAATCAATAAGTAACCGGGTATGTCAAACTGCTTTGAAACTTGTGGTAAGAATTTGATTACAAAAGGGTTATTGAGATGAAATGTCCAGAACATGTTCTCAAAACTTTCGTGGAAAATGATCGTCGGTGTGGTTTTCTTGCTGGTCTTAAACCTGAATTTGACCAAGTCAGAATTCAGATTCATGAGAGGGAGAAACCACCACCACTAGAAGAAGCAATCTCTCTAATTCGTGTAGAATAGAGTTGGTCGAATTGACATTGTCGGTATGTGTGGAAACACCATTATTAGAAAAAGACAATCTCTAATTCGTGTAGAAGAGATTCAAAGGAGTATAATACTCGAACTTTAGAATCTAGAAAATTAGGCCTTGATCGCAAAAAAGTGAGCTACCACACATGCTAGTGTAAGCCTAAAATGAAGGGTGACCTTAGACTTCGGGTTCTAAAAGTTTGGACCTTAGCCTCTTTGGTTAAAACCCTATGGAACATTTATGCTTAAAAGGGGTTTATTGCATTTAGAACCCATGTTTACTCTGACTGTCAAAAAAACTGTGTTTTACATATTAGCAGAACACCACTTATGATTCAATTTTATTAGCAAACCCTTAAAAACGCACAATGTAGAGGGTTGTGTGCTTAAAAGAATGGTTGTTTTTTGCTAATATTTATAACACTGAGAGGTTTTTAGCAATTTAGTATAACCTATGTAGCACATAAACTTCAACTTCTTAATGTTTCCGCGTTTCGGACACGTTTCGTGTCGGACACTTGAAGACATCTGATGGACACCATATGGTCCATTTTATATATATTTATCTAAAAACTTATATATGTTTACATATCATATTTATAAATATACCCTTATAATTTTAATATTTACACGTCTCTCCCAAGCTCCCGTATCCCCATTTTTGTGATATGCAGTTTCTCGTGTCCGTTTTCCCGTATCACCGTTTCCGTGTCCGTGCTACATAGAGTATAACACATGGGTACTAATTGCAATGGACTGTTTAAAAATATCCACTTTGGACTATGTTAACCTCTGTCGGTTTTACTGGAATGGGTAACTTAACCTTTATATGTTCTGAATCATCTCACTGGCTGGAGCGGGCGCATAAGGCAAGGAACGGTTTGATGGAATTGGGGAGAAGGGGAGTTAGGTGTGTTGAGGCTGTTGGTAAGCACCTTGCACTTATGACCTATGGTTTTGTGTCAAGCGGAGGGGTATTGGGGAATCAATAACTATTCCCAATGAAGAAAAAAGGTGTTTTGGACCGTTGGTTAGGGTTGGCTCATCTAACCTCTGCTCGTGACCAATATAGAGTGGCACTCGACTAGTTCCATTGTGCTGATGGGTGATATGTTTCTTTGGGCTGATTCTTCGTATGCTATGTTTAGACTTGGAATTTATTTTTCCACCCCGAAGGTTATGTCACTGAGGAAAAAAAAAAATCATGTTTTATTATGTTAGGTTGGATTCAACAACATCTAGTCTCTTGTTTCACTGTTTGCTTGGGCGCCTGTGCTTTGACATCTAGTCCCTTAGTGTTTCATGAGACAATTTTTTTATAACCCCTTTATGTTTTGTTCTATGATTTGCTGTGATGTTTTGACGGTTTGAACTCTGTTTTATTGCCCGGGTATGCCCGTAGTATATGTATTTGATTTTTGATATATGTATATTCACATTTTCATGACAAGAGAGCAACTCTGTCTGGGAGCCTCTCTGAGAGCAAAAATAATTGGTGGATAGGGAAAAACTATGTTGCACTATTGTAAAAAAGCAAGGCATACAAAAGAGAGTTGCTGGAAATTGAATGACAAATCGTCGAGCAAGATTGTAAAAATTGCGTGGCCTTAACAAAGATTCCAACCGCATGTACATTTAATGGATGGAAAAACAAGAAGAAAAAGTATGGTGGTCATTTAACATGGTATTAGAGCTGGACAAAATGGAAGGTCAGTTAACATGGTATTAGAGCTAGACCAAATGAAAGGTCATGTGTTTGAATCTGACAGCCATCATTTGTGCATGGTTTAAAAATGCAATATTCCTTTACGCGATGGGCTGCACGTGAGAGGCATGTTGGAGATATAAATATTAAATGATTCATTTCATTAACAAGTGATATACTAAAATTTGTCTTCTCTCAATCTACAACTCATTAAAAACATTCATTACTCTCGATTCATTTTCAAAATTACCCCGAAATGGGTGAAAATTTGCCTTGAAAACATTTCCGAACATAACCTTAGACCTATGAAATATCTTGAGAAAAGATCTAGTACATTGTAAGGAATATTTTTATGGTCAAGAGACATTTTTTAAGTGTAAAAATGAAATAAAAAGGAATATTGTAAGGGTCTTATGATTTTTAGCTCATCTCCGCCATCTCAATCGGCAACTTGGCAACTTAAGCACTATGATAAAAATTCTTTCCTTGCATGGTGATCTTGAAAAATAAGTTTATTGGAGTATCCAACCAAGTTTTGAAGGTGAAGGTACGTTTAGGTGCAAAGAACGAATGACTTTTATCCACTAAAGCAATCTCCGATTGCCTAGTTTGGAAGATTTGCTAAAGTAATGAAGGCAACAAGATACAAAGTCAAGGAGATCAAATAATTGGCTACAAATGATTTGCTATAGGCGGCGACAACTCTTTTGGTATATGTTGTTGATATCATTGTCCCAAGAAATGATGAGAAGGTGAAAAGGGGAAAGAGAATCTAAAACAATGGTAATCTGAAAATTTGAAGCTACGTCGGCAAAATATTGTATTGGAATTAAAGTTTCATACACAAAAAATGTAATTTTTATCTCACAAACAAAATTATGTGAAGGATAGGAAACAATAAAATGGGGTTGCAAATCGATACCTACATCAATCAAGCTATATAAGGATTTGGGGGAAGAACAAGAAGAGCTAGTTGTTGATAGGGAGAATTAGCACAAATTGATAGGAAACTCAATTATCTTGCTCGTAATTGATACGACATAGCTAACTTGGTAAGCGTGACCAGTCGGTTCAAACATGTTCCAAGAGATCCACCCTTAAAAGGACTTGCCATATACTTTGCTACATTTCGTGGTTTGCATGAAGAAGTAAAAAATAGTATATCGTGGCCATATCAAGTGTTGAATTTGAGTTCAATTTGAGTTCAAAGCGACTGCACTATGTGAATTATTATGTCTAGAACTCGCCCGAGAAGCAAGTGGGATGTTTCTGTGACGTACACCGTAACAACCTTTGCTCATCATTCATCATAAAATGATAGACGAAGCATATTGAGATTGACCGACAATTTGTGAAAGAGAAGTTGGAAGGAGGTCTTATCTGCATGTCATATATGCTTCCAGATAGCTAATTAGCACGTGTGTTGGTCGAGGGACTCAATTATTCATGAAATTATTTCCAAGCTGGGAATTGAAGATTTGATTTGATTAGATTACTTTCTTTTCCTAGAATATATTATCTGGTGGTGCTTAGTTTAACCAAAATCTCTCAAAAGAATAGTTGAAAAAGGTTAAGGGAGCAGTTATATAAGCTGTGCAGATCCATATGTGTGTATAATTGTTAAATAGTTATCGAAGAATGTGTATTTTTGTACTATGGTTTTCCTTGCAACCCCCTTTTGTCAGTTAACTGTAATTTTTCACATTCTTCATTACAGTTCGTAATTCTTTGGCTTAACAAGTGTGTATTTGGTTTCTTCTTGTTGCAATTTGCAGTCTTGCATAAAAGTTGCTCTTGATTTTGTTTCGCCTGAAAATCTTGGAGAGTGCATCCGCTTGACCGAGGAGTTTCGTATTCTTCCTCAGAACCACAGAGCTAAGGAAGACAAACTAGAGGTATTTTTTTTTTATTTTTTTTTGGTATTGTTTACTTCATAGTTCGATTGTTGGAAGATGGATTAAAAAGGTCTGCTGAGTCTTTTGAATGCTGAACTTTTAAACTCAGCTTGGTGTTGATTGGGATCTGCAAGAGTTGAATCGGTTGGCTGAGTAATTGACATACAATTTCTATCATGACATTATTACTATATTTCCTTATATTTGGCGCCATCTAGTAACTTAGGCCTCGTTTGGTTGCCAAAATAAGATTAAATAATCTAATGAAAACCCAATTATTTTATCGGACTTTGGGACGTCCAACTAAAAAACTCCCTAAAAGACGAGATAAGGCAAGATAAGCCATGATAACGACCTGACAATTTATTAGGGATACCAAACATCAAACAAAGTCCAATTATTTAGTTAATCATGGCTAATCTCCCCAACCAAACGAGGCCTAATTAGAGAATAGAAGATGACAAATAAAGTCAATAGTGATATATAGCAGTGTGAACAAGCTGACTTTAGAGCTTTGACTAATGGAATTTTGTGAAGTAATATAGTTGAGTCGTCTAATAAAATCACACAGTCCCTATCCAACATAAAAACAAAATATTGGAAGTTGGTTGGATTTTTATTCGAAAAGAAGATTGTCAACTAGTGTGTGTGCATGACCTACATACGTACTTACAAAGAGCGTATCTAATTAAGCGTTGAAGATCTAATAATCAGGTTGGATGAATAATTATTTTTGTTACATCTCCTTATACGTCCTCGACACATAATGTAACGCTTAAACCGGATATTAAATTTTTTGGTCTCGAGTTGTGATGGAGTGAAAATTTGCTTTTCTATGTGCAGCCAACGTTGCTTGTAGATTTTTCTGTTATGGAACTCGTATGCTATCTCGGCATCTGAATTGAATGCCACGGATGAGTAGTTAAGATAAATTGATTAACTAAATAATGCTCGTGTTGTTGGATTAATTGCAACAGGTAAAGAAGATGGCTATCCATGCAATAAATCACGCGGTGACCGGTCTCGAGGATCTTATACTGTGAGTGTTACTTGCATTATGTCCTTTTGACTTCTCGTTTATTCTAGTAAACTGACATTTAAAAGACAATTTTTTTTTTAAATAAATTCAGAGCTGTAGCACAAGAAGCAAAGGAGCCAGTGTGTGGGACGGATTAAAGCTTATGCCAACAAACGAAAGATGAAGATTTGCGTGCTTATTTTGTAATCCGTCTTATTCTGTACTTCTTCTCTGTAAATTGCAATACTTCTGTACGGTTCCTTTTGTAGAGACCTTGTTGATGTGCGATGTTTTCTCTCCAGTGACATCATGCTAGTGACATCATGCTTTTAATTTGTTATTACAAGACACAAGTTGAATGTGACTATGGGAAGCATGGAATTTATAATTTTCATTTTTTTTTTTAATGAAGAAACTGGTTATATGTGCACTAGGTGTTTGTATGTTCATGCTTGGCATATTTGGAAATTAAACAAAATTAATGCTCGTTCTTGTTCCCTTGTCGACGGGTTTCCAAGTGACAAAACCTACTAGAACTAAATGACAGTCTCAACTAAGCTTTTGTTACACATCCTTCATAGAGTTCACATCAAAATCGCCCCTCCACATGAATTTTGAAATCTGCACCAAGTAATATCCAAATTGCATTAATAATTTTTTATCTTGCATTAATATCTTTGTTTTAGCATCTATCATTCTTCTTACTTTTTTATTTCATTCGGAAAACTCGTTTGTCTTTTTTTTTTTTTTTTTTTTTTTTTCATTTTTTATTTTAACATTTTTTACACTAATATGAAAAAACTATACCTTTTAACAACGCAATTTGCAATACCTCTTCTGTCCAATAGTGCCGCTATGGTTTTTCCGGTGTCTACACGTGAAGCTCTCATGTTCTCTACCCAATTTCCTTTTCTCCCCGGTTTATGGCTCCCATTCTCGGACCGGCCATGAGGACCTCTAGGACATATCTAGAGATCTTTTGGACGGTTTGGAGGACCCCCCCGATTTCTGGCGACATACATTTTCATAACAATTTATAAAAACTGGAGGTCCTAAAACATTGATTTTTTCGGAAGGTCAAGCTTGTGCTTTGTCCTCTTTTGGCTTTGGCTCACCCATGTTTCCTCTCAATGTCTACAATTCTTAGTTTTTGTTTTCATTTCGATTTCTCTATGTCAAATTTATGTATAAAAAAAAATTCCCATTCGGTTTATCTTTGTTAAATTTATAACTTTTTTTCTTTTCATTTTGGTTTCAAATTGTTAAATTTATATAGTTTTTTTTTGGTTTGTTTTCTCTTTCTAAATTCAATCTCTAATACTTAGAGTGGCACATAGGATATTTTAAGATTTTTGTTCCAAAACCATCTCCTTTGCAAATCTTTAAATGATGAGAGGCAATGAGCTGTCACTTGTGATTTTAGAGATTCTTAAGATGACACTCTGAAATTGGAGTGTCATCTTGAGGATCTCAAAAGTGTCAACTCATCATTTAATACAATTTTTCTTTTATTTTTTATTAAAAAAATTAAGAAAATTCAATTATCTTCAAACCATAAATGGATTACCATAGCTTACTCTAAATCTCTAATTCCACATGCGGGAGGCATAAACCCTAATCAACGTCTGATATCTCATCAAAGGAGAACAAATGATTGTTTATGAATTATTTTGCTCTAAAATATATTTATAAACATATGTCTGACATTACAACTATTTGAGAGGCGAACTATGGAGTGAGAGGAGAACAAAGATTGTAATGGAGAACAAAGGTCACAAAGGATTTGAGAGGAATTCATAAACTCTATCTTATCCCACCTTCTTCTACACTATTTTATTAGAGTTATATGTTTCTCGAGGATTAGACTTACGGGGAAAAAACCTAGTTATTTATTTAATTTATTTAACGATAATTTTCCTCAAACTTTAATACATTAAATTCATGTGATTCCTATGACCTAAAACAAAACAAATGAAACCAACGCGTGATTTATATAAATTGCTTGTTTGTATAAATTAAATTAATAGTTTTAATATTAAATTTAAATCTTAATAATAAATTACAACTAAGAAAACATTTTGAGTCTTGCGTGTTGCAGTGGAGAAGATTTTGCAGTAGAAAATCTCAATCTTGCCACATAAGAAAGAGAATTTTTTTTAAGATTAACATTTGGTACTTGACACCTAGAATTTTTAGATTATTTTTTTAATTAGCAATGTAGATGCTCTTAAATTTCGATTCACTTATCATCAGTATTTGGGGGTGTCTTTCTATTTTAATTGTGTAAACCATGGTAGTTAATCTCGCGGTATAACGCGATATATATTGCGATACGACATGATTCCAATCAAAGCAATACAACTGGGGTTCTATATCACTTATTCATAAATATCGCTAAATATCGTGAGATATCGTATCGCCGTATCACGATGCGATACAATATTTACGATATTAGTCCATAAAAAAAAATGGAAAAAAAATGTAACCAGCTACTTTGAAAATTGGATTTGAACAAATCTCTTCAATATCCCACCCTAATTCACACTTTTCTCTTCAATTTCTTCACCAATCCTCACAATATCGCACCCTAATTCAATTTCTATAGATTATTGCATTTTGTTTTTGCGATCAAGGCCGATTCAAGACGTTTTTGACTGGGTTTTGCGATTGATGAAGATGAAGATAAAGGCAATCGTTTAAAATTGATGGATGAGGACGATTTAAGGGATATTGATCTTCAAAATTATGTGTGACAATATTTTTAGAAATTAGGGATGTGAATTTGAACTTAGGGCTCATTTTGCTAAATTTATTAAAACATTCGATAAGTTATTTTAAGAGCTTGTAAGCTGTTACGCCTTATTTTTAGAATTAATTTTTTCAAGTGTTTGGATAATGATCTTACAAGCTATTTTTATTCATTATAAGATCTTAAATAAAAATATGGGGATGAAAAATTAGCAAGACCCGAAATCTAGGAAATGTAGTTAAGGAAAATCTCCTCCCAAAAGTAATTAGAGAAAACCCCCTTAGCTAATATTCCTCCCAAATGTTATTTTCATAATTCCAAGTCTACCCTTAATTGTCCAATGTACTCTTCCAAAATCCTAACCTCATTTTTCATTTATCCCATCTCTCTTCTCGTTTCTTTCTTCTCATTTCTCTGTTTTTTTTCTCTCTTTTCTCTAGACATTGCAGCTCCTTACTCTTATCGGAGATGATGCACGACGACATTGGAGCTGAGGAAGAGGATGACGGTGGTGGTGGTGGGTCCGCTTTTCGAATACTCGAATAATGGCGGCTCTCCCAAGTTTTCGATGAAAGCTAGTTGTGTTGAGCGGCGGCCTTGGGCGGAGGTGGGTGCAAACCGCCTCAGGCCGCCGTGTAGGTGGTGGTGGGTACTTTTGTTTGAAAACGAAAAAAGGGTGGATCGATTTTCTTTTCTGTTTTTTTTTTAAAGGTTTTTTGTTTGTACAGTGTGTGGGATGGTGATGGTGTGATGTGGTGGCGGTGGAATGGTGACGATGGAGAGCAGATCTAGGGTTTTTTGGTAGATTGGGCGGATGACGGTACGGGTAGAGAAATTCACG